>NC_083340.1:123262403-123560317 GCF_019175385.1 Lycium barbarum | reverse complement strand
GTGATCATGATATGAAATTAATAAATTTGCATCATTTTTTCTTTTCATTATGAGTCAATCATTTTCAATTTTGACTCCTCCAATCTACTCGTAATCTACCGAATACTAGTAGTCTAGTACAATACTACAGTAGTAATAGCAGAAACGGATTTGACTTAGGCGAATCAGGACACTGCTTTATCGAAAAAACTTACTAGTTTATATAATACGGAGTATGAAAATAAAATATATGATATATGATAAAATATAACACCAGTTAATAATTAGTCAATCTTTTTATTTATTTGTGATCTGGTTTATAAAATAGCCAGCAAATATATAGGTTTTATATATTTGTAATTAAATATACACATAATATACATACACTATACATATAATATTCATAGACTATTCATATAATATAAAGTACATAACAGTGTATAAATTTGTGAATTTGGGCTACTGCCGGTAATTAAGTTGACCGAAGGAACACATAAACGAAAGAATCCCAAAAAATAGTGGCATATATAGATCAAAGTGGTGACCTCGTACTCTCCTAGTGCTATGAGTTTATCCGTCAAAGGTACTTTCTTGATAATTAAAGTGATAATAATTTACCACAAAAAAATATGGTGTAGCGGATGGGGCTGCTCCACCCTTAATTAGAGGTCTGGGGTTCGAGGCACGGAAATGAAAAAATCTTTGGTAGGGAGCGCTTCCCCCCTAATGGGGCCCTACGCGACGCGAATTCCGATATAGTCGGGCTTCAATGCGGATACCAGACACTGGGTAGGAAAAAAAAAAGTGATAATAATTTATTTCAGTAGTGTATTTCAAATAAGGTCATAATGAATTCTTTTTAAATGAAAAACTTGGCGGAGAAGAGTTATGCTAATGTACTTGAATTAATTTTTACTAATATAATATAAACAATATATGTTATAGTGATTTGTTCTGCTCACATCTTTAGATAATGGCACCGTGTACTAAATATTCTGCATACGCCTAGTATTCCTCATAATTATATTGACAAAATTAGATATATTGACAAAGAAATTCATAAACCGCAGGATTTCAGCTTTATGACTTATTTTATGCTATCTTTACTTCGACACTAAATTATATCAAGAACATTAAACACTTAGTTTTATTTTATTTATATAATATTTATATATCATGCTAAAACAATTATTTTTATTTTATTTATATAATATAATTTTTTGACGAAAGAATTAAATACTTCTTTTGAACTTTATATGCTCCGTCCTTGCTTCCAACATCTTGTGCTTCACTTATCAGGTAACCAAGAATAGGCTTTTAGATTGGGATTTCAATTTGCTGCCACAAATTGATTCTTAGACACGAATTAGAAAAAAAATTGTGACACGAGAAAAATGTTTAGGTACTTAAAGGCGTTGAATTGAAACTCATTTCCTCGTTCGTTTCAAAAGAAGATCTCAAGGTAGGACCATCTTTACTTTGGTTCAAACTCGAAACACTTATATGTCATATTTGACTATTAGAATCATTTTGATCAAACCCTGAGTAGCTGCTTAATTTAATTTGTATTTTATATTAGATTATTAGAATATTTTTATTTCACTAAATTTTCAATATCTATTTATTTATTTTGAGAAATACTTGTTGAAGCAAATTTTTTGAAAAATACTTAGGAAAAGTAGTCGTTTTTGTTTGACTAACCGGTATGCTTTTATCAGTATTAGAATAATAATTTGTGTTTTGACCATTATTTTTGAAGGTGCTTTAGGTGTACTTTACGCAAAAGGACATTTAAACAATCGCTTTATAATAGTATTATATAAATAGATTAATAATATTAACACTTGTAATATATGAGAGACATTAATTATTTTTCTCAATCTTATTTAATATTCCCTCCATTTCTAAATAAATGGTGTTTTGGGCTATTTATTTTGTTTCAAAATAAGTGGTACTTTAGGATTTCAAGAAGAAATTAATTTTATTTTTTCAAAATTACCCTTATTAACATAATCAAGTCATTCAGTAACTTTTCTAGGAAAGAGGTAATTTAGAAAAAGGTAAAATTCAATTAGGGGTAAGTTAGTAAAAACACTCCTAATTTTCTGGGAGTGAAAAAGGCTAAATGGACAATTATTTTGAACTTGAGGAAGTAATTTATATGGCTATTTTTACCAAAACACTCATATTAATGGTGTATAATTGAAATCAACTTGGAAAATGATTTGGGATTGAGTAATTAATGTTAAAGGTAAAACATGAAAAATAAATCTGTCTTTCTCTTGAATTGCTAAAGTGGACAAGTAAAAATGATTTTTTTTGGTGTAGTATAAACAAGTAAAAGTGAACAGCAAGAGTATTATATTTTACACTCGTCACGTTTGCAACAATTTTATATTTGAACTTGAACATTGAACATTGAACGAGATGAGCATTCAAGAGAGAAAACATAGAGAATTACAAACAAAGAAAAATGAAGATGAACTGAAGTTGGCTAAGAGCCAAAGCCGTAAGAACAAGCTTCAGTGTGAAACGGTTTTGGCATCGAATCTTGAAATTAAAAAGGGTGTGAACGCAGTTAAGTTACTGGAATCTTGCATTCTTGGGCTTTAGTTGCACTATTCGATCACGTATATATGTCCCCTCTATAAATGCTTCTAATTGGATCACCATTTGCATTGCATGATTCCTTCTAGGTCGAAAGTTACACCCCAAATTTGATTAACAGTAGGCTTTTATGTAGCTTGAAGCTAATTAGTGTAAATTTAGAGTATGTAGACGAGAGGCACACAGTTTTGTCAAATAAAGAAATCGAAATATGACATGCTTTATTTGAGTCAACGGTCTATCAAAAACAACCTCTCCCTTCATAAGATAGGGATATATGTGAAGAGAATATACTACATTGGTGACGGAAGAGAACCCTAGGCTCGTTATGAGGTTTGGGCAATCCTGCTCCCTTTGAGCTAGCTTTTGGAGTGTGAGTTATGCCCAATGTCTAATTCGATATGGTATCAGAGCCAGGCCCAGGCCCGATCTGATGTGGGCCCCGGAGAAAGAGGGGGGCAGAATGCTCCCAAGCCGATTGACCGGTCCCGAACTGATGGAGGGTGAAAATCCCCTAGTCCATGAATGTGCACTCTTCAGATCGGACAGTAGATCCCGGATGAAAGAATGTGTAGATCTGGGCGTTGGGGGGGGGGGGGGGGGGGAGAGGGTGAAGAGAATATATGGCATCATTGACGGATGGGATCTCTAGCTCCTTATAAGGCTTGGGCAATCCTCCTCCTTTTGAGCTAGCTTTTGGGGTGTGAGTTAGGTCATATGCCTAATTTGACATGGTATCAGAGCCAGGCCCAGGCCCGATCCGATGTGGGCCCACGAAAAAAGAGGGGGGCAGAATGTTCTCGGATCAATTAATCGGTCCCGGACCGATTGGTTGATGAAAAATGCCCCCGGTCCATGAATGTACATGCTCCAGACCGGACAGTAGACCCCGGATAATGTCCGGATTTTGGCATTAGGGGCCGGGGGGGGGGGGGGGGGTGAAGAGAATATACCACATCGGTGACGGACGAGAACCTTGGCCTCCTTATAAGGCTTGAGCAATCCTCTTCCCCTTGAGCTAACTTTTGGGGTGTGAGTTAGGCCCAATGACTATTTTAACATGAAGAGAATATACTACATCGGTGACGGACGAGAATTGGGCTCTTCATAAAGCTTGGGCAATCTAACCCTGGGCTCTTCATAAAGCTTAGACAATCCTTCTCCATTTTGAGTTAGATTTGGAGTGTAAGTTAGGCCCAATGGCTATTTTAACATGGTATCAGATCCAGGCTCAAGCTCGATTCGATGTAGGCCCCCAGAAAAAAAGGGAGAAGGGAGGAGGTAGGGCGGAATGCTCCCCGGACTATTTGACCGGTCCCGGACCGATGGGGGGTGGAAATTGCCCCCGGTCCATGAATGTGCACGCTTCACTGGACAATGGAACTCTAGATAATAGAATGTCTGGATCGGGGCGTGAGGGAGGGATGAAGAAAATTTACCACATCGGTGACGGGCTCCTTATAAGGCTCGGGCAATTCTCCTCCCTTTGAACTAGCTTTCGGGGTGAGTTAGACTCAATGCTTAATTTGACAATTTGCGTGCACACCACCCTCCCCAGACCCCACTTGTAGAATTACGCCGAGTTTGTTGTTGTTGTAAAGATATCAAAATAGTCACCGAAAAAGTTAAAAAGCATGACTGACAAGTAATGCTAAGTTTAAGGGGGTATCCGTATTTATGTATTTAGCCTTAAATGTTTATTATAAATGTAAAATTGTAGGATTGAAATTAATTGCGGAAGTGGTTGAGTTGACTTTATATGAAAACAGATGGATTGGTTGGAGGGTCTAAATTGGGTGCCCCATTGCTGTTGGATTAAGACAGAGGAAGCCACGAAAATATGATCGTTAGCTTCACTTTGGCTGTAGGCCCTTAGCTATAGTGAAGAATCGGGAGAACTTTCAATAAGGGGTAAGTTATACATTTGTCTAGTAGGTCGAAAATAATTATATTTACTAGTAAAATATTTTTTCCCCATTAAAATTGGGGTAGGTGAAGGGAAAATTCAGGAGGGATTACAAGATGGAGAATCAAACTCTCACTAATAAGGTGAAAGTTTAGCTAGCTAACCAACTAAACTATTAAGATTCCCCTACTAGTAAAAAAAATAAATAAATAAATAAAAATAAATAAATATATATATATATATATATATATATATATATATATATATATATATATATATATATATATATATATATAAGATGTATATTTTATGCATATTTACATTAATATATAAAAGTATACATTTTCCGGCTATTATTTTAGTGAGTAAATATACAGTCTAAAAATCCCTTCAATAAATTCATTAAGCAATTCGCGACATCAAAATAGATGTAACCACTGAGGCACTGACCCAGCCTCTACCAACCCAACGCTTTAGGGTAATTGCATTTTTCCAATACAGAATTCATTTTTTTGCACGGATTGCCCTTCTTTTGGGGTGGTCTTTAAATTTTGCCCCTCATATTTGTATTCTTTAAGTTTTGTCCTTCGTTTGGATACCTGAGGTTCTGGGTTCGAACCCCCGCTTAGGCATAAAATAAAAAAATAACTTCGCAAGGCAGGGCTGAGGGGAGTGTATGCCAGATCCGGCATACAATCCTTAAGGAAAAACTAAAGTTATGCCGGAGGGGGCAGACTTTGCTTTGAGACATATATTTTATTTTATTTTTACTTTTCAAGACAAACTTTTAATTATGCCTTAAGAAAAAGTTCCGCCTTATGGGGCATACTTTTAGTTATGCCTTAACTAAAAGTGTGTCCCATAAAATATATCTAAAAGTATGTCCCATAAGGCGGAACTTTTCATTAAGGCAACACTAAAAGTTTGCCTTAAGGAAAAATTCTGCCTTATGAGGCATACTTTTGGTTATGCCTTAATTAAAAGTCTGCCCCATAAAGCATAGTTCCTTATGGAAAAGTTTTGCCCCATAAGGCATAACTAAAACTATGCCTTGAGGAAAAGTTATGCCCCCTCCGGCATAACTTTAGTTTTTCCTTAAGGACTTTATGCCGGATCCGGCATACAATCCTTAAGGAAAAACTAAAGTTATGCCGGAGGGGGCAGATTTTGTTTTGAGACATATATTTTTTTTTTTTTACTTTTCAAGACAAACTTTTCATTATGCCTTAAGGAAAAGTTCCGCCTTATGGGACATACTTTTAGTTATGCCTTAACTAAAAGTGTGCCCCATAAAATATAACTAAAAGTATGCCCCATAAGGCGGAACTTTTCATTAAGGCAAGACTAAAAGTTTGCCTTAAGGAAAAATTCTGTGAGGCATACTTTTGGTTATGCCTTAATTAAAAGTCTGCCCCATAAGGCATAGTTCCTTATGGAAAAGTTTTGCCCCATAAGACATAACTAAAACTATGCCTTGAGGAAAGGTTATGCTCCCTCCGGCATAACTTTAGTTTTTCCTTAAGGACTTTATGTCGGATCCGGCATACACTCCCTCCAGCCCTGCTTTGCGAAATTATTTTTTTATTTTATGCCTGAGCGGGGGTTCGAACCCAGAACCTCAGGTATCCAAGCTAAGGGCAAAACTTAAAGACCGCAAATATGAGGGGCAAAATTTAAAGATCACCCCAAAAGAAGGGCAATTCTGCGAATTGCCTTACAGAATTCTACGTGATTGGTGTTGGGCAATTCGCAGAAATGCCCTTATTTTGGGGTGGTCTTTAATTTTTGTCCCTTAAATTGGTGGTCTTTAATTTTTTTCCCTTCATCTAATATCACGAGGTTTGAGATTCGAATCCCGGCTCAGTAAAAAAATAAATCGCAAGGCAAAGTTTTATAGCAAACTTAGGCCTGCAGGTAGAGTTTCAAACTATACCTTAAGGTAGAGTTTGGGGCAAAACTCTGCCTCAAGGCAGAATTTTAGCTTCAGGCAGAATTCTGCTTTGCGAATCTAAGTTCTATCTGACGAAATTTTTTAAATTTTTTAATTAAGCGAGAGTTTGAACCTGGAACCTAGGAGTTTTAGGTGAATGATAAAAATTAAAGACCAACAATTAAAGGGACAAAAATTAAAGACCAGTGCATTTGAAGGGCACTCCGAACAAAAAAATGATTGGTGTTGATATAATTTGAATGAATACGACTTGTCGTCAATTCTCGAGGCATAAAAAAGTATTTTTCTATATAATTTATGTTAAGCGAACCTACATCATATAAAAAATGCCTATGGTAAAAAATAATTAGCTTGTTAGTGTTCAAAATTGAATTGGCTCCTGGTCTGAGACAAGATTAAGAACCTGTTTGGATTGGCTTATTTTAAATGCTTTTAAGTTAAAATAGCTTTTAAACACTTGTTTTTAAGCTAAAGTGACAAAAATAAGCTAAATATCATAAGTTAAAATTTCTAACTTATGATTTTTAGCTTATAAGTCAAAAGTCATAAGCTCATCCAAACGCGCTCTAATATATAAGTTTGCATTCTTTAACACACACACATACATACATGTATTTAAAGCGATCAAGAGCAATCAACTTACACATACTGTGAGTATTTCATTAAATACTTGTTAGGAAAATCACTTAGCATTTTTTTTATTGAAATCTAAATATTGGTCTCTCGTGATTTTTAAATTTATTATTTTTGGCAAAATACATCAAAACACCCCTAAACTATACCCCAAAAGTTATTTTCACACTTAAACTATCTTGGCGATCCATTACACACCTAATATATGAAAAAGTGATATTTTTTACTCCCTTATATGATATGACCAGTTGCACTAGGGGAGAGTGTACACACTCTCTGCCCACATCAGCGCCACATCAAAAAATCCTTTAATTTTTAATTTTATATTTTTTTCCTTTCCCCTCCTCCCCCACCCTCCCTTGCCATTGTGTGGTCTCCTCCTCTCTTTGTCCCATTACTAACCTTGCTCTGAGCCTTAAATTGCAAGTAGTCCTTGACATTCTTTGATGGAAAAACCAACACTACTAAAAAACTGCTAAAAATCGACGGATCAAAAACCGACGCACTGGGTCATTTCAAAAAACCGGCGGAAAACCGACTCACAGAGTCGGTTTTTTGTATTTTAAATTATTTTAAATTATTTTAATCAGAAAACCGACGGACAACGTCGGTTTTTTTGGCAGAATTTTGAAAATATAATTCCGCCAAAATAAACCGACGTCCCACGGCGGTTTAATTAAAAAAAAATTAATAATTAATATAAAACCGATGTCGTACGTCGGTTTTATTTTAAAAACTATTATAAATAATATACAATTCATTTTGTTTTTTAAAAAAATAATAAACAATTTTTTTTGAAGAAACCGACGGATAGTGTCGGTTTCGTTTTTTTTTTTTTTAAATTTTTGGGGTCAAAATCTGGTCAAATGTGCGGAAAAAACCGACGAACAGAGTCGGTTTTGTCCGTCGGTTTTTCCTATAAATTGGCAGCAGCGGGATTCTTTCCCATTTCAGCTATCCCTATTCAAAATTAAACCCCACTCTCCCCAAACCCTACCCGCCGCCCCCCTCCCCTCCGCCCGACGCCGCCTCCCATTTCGCCGCCGCCCAACGCCGCTGCCTGCGCAGCCCCTTCCCTTCTACCCCAAACCCATTTTGAAGGTTAGTTTCTCTTAAATTAGGGCATTTAAAATTCTTTTAATCTTAGTTTTATTTGTAGATTTTAGGCCTAATGCTCGTCTATTTAGCTTTGTTAAACATCATTTGCAATGTTATTAATGTTGAATTTGTGAAAAAAAAAATGTAAACTTTATTTGCCTAGTTTAATTTACTTGTCATTTTTTTTTTTGGGTTGAGATTGTGCTATATTTCATATTCTTTGTCAATGTATTTGTGTTAGCTTAGTTATCATTCTTTGTAATATTGTTGATGTTGAATATGTGCAAAAATATATACTTTAATTATTTGACTAGTTTTTTTTTTGTTGGATTGTGCTTTTTGTTAGAATTCCATAAGTTATTAGAATTGTTATTGATCATTCTAAATTAGAATTGATTGAGATTGTGCTTTTCAAAGTTAGAATTGTTAAGTTATAGTATTTCTATAACCTCAATATTAAAATGTAGATTTTATTTCTCTAGATTAACTTTTCAATTTTTAGAATTGGTTGGAATTGTGCTTTTCAAATTAAGTTAGAATTATTAAGTTATGTTAGAATTATTAAGTTATAATATTTCTATAACCTCAAAACTAAAATGTAGATTTTATTTGACTAGATTTACTTTTCAATTTTTAGAATTAAAGTTAGAATCCATAAGTTATTAAAGTTAGAATTGTTATTGAGAATTCAAAGTTAGAATTAGTTGGGATTGTGATTTTCAAAATTATATTAAAGTTAGAATTTATAAATTATTAAAGTTAGAATTTATAAATTATTAAAGTTAGAATTGTTATTGAGAATCCAAAGTTAGAAATGGTTGGGATTGTGTTTTCTTAAGTTATATTTTAAGTCAGAATTCTTAAGTTATAATATATTTCTATAACCTCAATAATTTGTGGGTATATTTTTGTAGATGGATCGTATGTGGATGTATAATATGAATAATAGTAATCGTGTGGGTGTACATGATGAATTTGTTGAAGGTGTTGATGGGTTTATCACACATGCAATGACACTTTACCCTTTTCAAAATGAAGGGGTAATTAGGTGTCCTTGTTCTCATTGCCGGTGTATGAAGTATTTGAAACCGGAAGCGGTTAGGGTTCATTTATATAGTCGTGGGTTTAAGCAGAAATATTATGTTTGGACTGATCATGGAGAGACTGATGGGGTCAATGGTATATTTTACAATATGGTTGTCGGTGAAAGTAGTGTGTCGCAGGAATATAGTCACGTCCAATATGATAGAGTTAATGATATGGTTAATGATGCTTTTGGCGTACAGTCTGGGTTTGAACCTGAGCAAAATTTTGAGGAACCTCCTAATGAAGAAGCAATGCGCTTCTATCAAGAATTAGAAGAGGCTAGTCATCCACTTTGGGTAGGGAGTCAGCATTCTATGTTGTCTATTGCAGTTAGAATGATTAACATCAAATCAGATTGGACTGTTGCTGAAGCTGCTATGGATTCAATGATTAAGCTTGTAGGGGAACTAGTTAGTCCGGAATTCGACATACCTAAGAGTTACTATGAAGCAAAGAGATTGGTTTCCAAATTAGAATTGTCGTATAATAGAATTCATTGTTGTCCAAACGGTTGTATGTTGTTCTATAAGCAAGATGTTGATTTAAATGAATGTAAAATATGTGGACATGCGCATTATAAGCGGACACCAAGTGGGAAGACAGTTCCAATTAAGGCGATGCATTATTTACCTATTATACCTAGGTTAAAAAGGTTGTTTGCATCGCCGAGTTCTGCTCCTCACATGAGATGGCACAGCGAAAATAGAAGGCCACCTGGTGTTATGTGTCATCCATCGGATGGAGAAGCGTGGAAACATTTTGATAGAACTTATCCTGATTTTGCTAGTGAATCAAGAAACATTCGTTTGGGTTTGTGTGCGGATGGTTTCACACCATACTCTGTTTCGGCTGCACCCTATTCTTGTTTGCCTGTATTTCTTACTCCATATAATCTACCGCCTGAGATGTGTATGACAAGTCCCTATATATTCCTAAATTGTGTTATCCCTGGTCCTCGTAATCCAAAAGTTTTGATTGATGTCTATCTACAGCCTTTGATTGATGAGTTAAAACAATTGTGGTGTGAAGGTGTAGTGACATATGATATATCAACTAAGAGCAATTTCAATATGCGTGCTTCTTTGATGTGGACTGTTAACGATTTTCCTGCGTATGGGATGTTGTCTGGTTGGATGACTGCTGGAAAGCTTGCTTGTCCTCATTGCATGGAAACTAGTAAAGCTTTCACTTTAAAACATGGCCACAAAAATTCATAGTTTGATTGTCATCGTCAATTCTTGCCTATGGATCACCAATTCAGGAAAATGAAACAAGCATTTAGAAAGAATAAAATTGAAAATGATCCCCCACCTCGAACATTGTCAGGAGAAGAAATTTGGGGGAGGGTTTGTCACTTGCCTAAGGTCACAGAAGTTGCCCCTTATAGACTACCTGGTTATGGTGTTGAACATAATTGGACTAAACAGAGCATATTCTGGGAGTTACCGTATTGGAAGGATAATCTTCTACGGCATAATCTTAATGTGATGCATATTGAAAAAAATTACTTTGATAATTTGTTCAACACTGTTATGGATGTTAAAGGCAAGACAAAAGATAACCCAAAAGCTAGATTGGACCTAAATGAATATTGTAGGCGCCCTGAATTGAATTTGCAAGAGTTAGCGAATAATAAAGTGTTCAAACCCAAGGCTAGTTTTTCATTCACTTTGGAGGAGAAACGACAGATTTGTCAATGGGTTAAGAATTTGCGGATGCCAGAGGGGTATGCGTCTAATTTTGACAAGCGTGCTGATATGAATGAAGAAAAATTAATTGGTATGAAAAGTCATGATTGCCATGTTTTCATGGAAACTTTGATTCCTATTGCATTTAGCCGCCTACCGGAAAGAATATGGAAACCAATCACAGAGATAAGTTTGTTCTTCAAGGATTTATGTTCTAACACTTTGACGGTAGAAAACCTTCAAAGAATGGAACAGAATATACCAGTCATTACAACTAAGCTCGAGAAGATCTTTCCATATGGATTTTTTGATGTGATGGAACATCTTCCCATTCATCTTGTACAAGAGGCGCGCCTTGGAGGCCCGGTTCAAACTAGGTGGATGTATCCTTTCGAGAGGTAAGTAACCAAACTTACTAGCTCTTTCTTTAACAGTATTTTGTTAACTAATTACTGTTCCTATTGATATTAAACATGTGTGCAAGACCATTGGCAAATGCAAAAAATTGGCTAAGCAGAGATCTAAGATTGAAGGATCTATTTGTGAAGCGTATCTTGTAAAGGAAACAGCGCATTTCTGTTCATATTATTTCGGAGAGCAAGTGTCGTGTATGAGAAATAGACCCAACCGTAATGATGAGGGTGGGGTTGAACATAACTACCCACCAATGTCCATCTTTAATCAACCAGGACGAGGTTCTAAAAAGCCTCCAAAACGAACCCTGAGTAGTATGGAGAGGCAATCAGCTGTGACACATGTTTTGCTCAATTGCCCTGAAATTCAAGTATATATTCGGTGAGTGTCGAATTATGTTACTGAATTAAATGGGTAACCGATAAGGGTGAAACTAATGAAAATCTTGCATATGTCGAGCAGTTACTTCGTAGAACTTGAGGGCGATGAAGCCATATATTCTAAGTTTTCCCATTGGCTGTACGATTTTGTAAGTGTGGAAATTCATTGCATAATTTCAATTAAATGTAGGCTACATAGAAGTTATTGAATTTTAATTTTCCTCCTTATTATATAGGTTTATCATACAGGAGAACATTCCCAATTTGTGAAAGATATAGCTCTTGGACCAGACAATGAAGTTAGGACAATGAAAAAGTACATTGTTAATGGCTACAAGTTTCAAACCGAAGAAGTTTCTCAATATAAGAAGACGAATAATAGTGGAGTGTGCATTAAAGGCGATGCTGATGGTAGCGGTGTAACTGTTGATTATTACGGTGTGCTGTAGGAGATCATACAACTTAAGTATCCAGGTTACCCTAAGAAGAAGATAACATTATTTCGGTGCAAGTGGTTTGATCCAAGCCAAAGAGGTACAAGGGTGAATCGTCAACATAACATAATTGAAGTCAAACACACAAGACAATACAATCGCTATGATCCCTTTATAATTGCACAAAATGCTAAGCAGGTCTATTATGCTCCATATCCTTTGCGTAGGGATAAGGCTGATTGGTGGGTGGTTATAAAGACTAAGCCTGTGGGGAGGATTGAGGTCGATAATGCATTAGATGTGGCGTATCAAAATGATGTAACAGTTGTTCATCAAATGGTTGACACAGAGTTAGAAAATAGTTTGGAACATCCTTAACACATATTGGAAGAAGTTGATGAAGATGATGTAACTATCATAGAAAATGTTGAGGAAGAATCGACCGATGGACCTGAAACAAGCGATGAAGAAGAATCATCTGATGAAAATGAAACAAGCGAGGATGAGTGGGAGGATAACTAGTTGCATGTTAGTTTATTCTATACTTGATAATAACACAATTCTATATTTGTTAAATTTTTACCTACGATCAATATATCATTATTGAGTTATTAATTTTATGTATGCAGATGTCATCAGGTGGTAGTGATCAAGGTAGAGGTAGAGGTAGAGGTAGAGGTAGAGCTGGAGGTACTAGTAAGAGAAAAGATAAAAGACCTATAGATCCTAAAGCTACTAGTAGTCAGTCCATTCCGTCAGCTCCACATATGCAGTCTACTCCGCCTTTTTTTTTATGCCTGACTCTTCTATGCAGGGCCAGTCTGGTCAGTGGGTCTTTCAGCCGGCACCACCTCAGCCGGCATCATTTACCTATCCTACTTCTATACCTACACCTATGTATTGCCCACCACGTGGCAGATCTCCTAGCAGATCGGCCACTTTGTCTTCTTCTCCTTCTCCTTCTCCAAATCGTACACCTCCAAGTGTATCTAATTTGCGCCTTAGAGATAGCAGCTCTGAGCCTGAGTCACTGCCATCCAACCAGTCTCAGACCCATCGTCGTCCTCCTGCACCTGCTCCTGCTCCTGCACTTGCACCGGCTCCTATACAGGGACCGATACATCATGGTTTACAGCCGGGAGATAGAGATGCGATAGGTCGGATTTTCATCGTGCCTGAGGGAGTTGGGTAAGATTGTCTTTTATTAAGTTTTCCTAACGTTTTTTTCATCTTAATCTAATATGCATTAAATTTTTCAACTGTAGGTTCTATTTAGATCACGACACTACAAAAGTCATACTGGATGTTGTTCGGAGGCTTTATGGCAATCATTTTTATACTTCATGGACTGAAATCCCATATGATACTCGACAGGCTATGTTTAGAGAATTTAACGTATGCATCTTATTATACATTTTATAACTTGAATTTCCTTTTATATAAATCATCTAACTTTAGCTATTTGATTTGCAGATGTATTGTACATGGGATCCAATGGACAATGATAGGGTTGCTGCAAACTTTGAGAAGAAGGGGAGTGCAAGGTTGTCTGATTGGTTTTCGAGGGCTAGAAGGTATATGACGATGCCCCAATGGCTAAACGCTGAACAGTGGGAGAAACTTAAGGCATATTGGCAAACGCCTGAGTTTATCGCCAAGTCTGAGCAGGCAAAGGCTGCCCGTGCATCCTATAAAGGTGGCTCTTTGCACACTGCGGGTGCAAGAAGTCAGGGGCACGTGGCTAGGACAATGGTAAGTAATTTTATACTTTTAAAGTTACCTACGATCAATATATCATTATTGAGCTATTCATTTTATGTTTAACTTTTTTTTTTTTTTTTTTTGCAGAAAAAAGCTACGGGACAGATGCCAACTCAGGATCATCTATTCCTAAAGACCCACACAAAAAAGAAGAAGCAGGAGTCGGATCCGACCTTATGGGTTGTGGACAGGGCTCGTGATTCCTATGTAAGTGATAATTTTATTATTTAAGTAATTATATATAAGTTTAATTATGATATATTCGTTATATACTAAGTTTCATTTTTTAATATACAGAGGCAATATATGGATCATGTGGACCAGTACAGCCAAACTCAGCCTGAGCATCCGAGCCGTCCTCCACCGGAATTATAGATAGATTTTTGGTGTAGAGCAGTTGGGGGAGTACAAAAGGGTAGAGCGTACGGTCTAGGCCCAAGGAACAACTTAAGTCGCCTTCGGTCAGGATTGCGAGGTGAAGGGTCTTCTCGACAAGCCGAGGGAGTTGATGATGTTCAGGTCGAGTTATGGCGCAGCAAATTGCTGAAATTAATAGGAAATTAGGTGAAACTGAGGCAAGAAGAGTTGAGGAAAGTAACACCATGAAAGCGAATATTGAATTGCTAATGGCACAAGTTAAAAGCCACATCGCATGTGGACGTTTTGGTGTGCCCCCTTCTCCCCCCCCCTCTGACCCAGAAGATGATGATGACGGTGATTTCGTTGCCCGAACACCGGATGATCAGTTGTAGTAGTTTGAATTTAATAATGGACTTATGTTAAAACTAGTTAATGGTACTTTTGGTTGGTCATTTAAATATTTCTGAACTTTGAAGGTTTATCTAGATCGTATTTGATGTGTTTAGATAGTGTTTGATGTGTTTTATTACTACTTAGGATGATTTTATGTGTTGTAGCTCTTTTAGAATTGATTTGGAGCATTTTAATGCTAGTTTTGAGCAACTTTTGTTACTGGTTTCTGAGCAGCTTTTGGTATTGGTTTCTGTGCAGGTGTGGTTGCAGAAAATGCATGATTTGCATGCTGAAAATTTTTCAGAAAACCGACGGAAAACCGACTCTGTCCGTCGGTTTTCTGGAAATTAATTTTGCAGATTTTCCAGAAAACCGACTCTGTCCGTCGGTTTTCTGGAAATTAATTTTGCAAATTTTCCAGAAACCGACTCTGTCCGTCGGTTTTCTGGAATTAATGCTTATATTTTATAAAAAAACCGACTCACTGTGTCGGTTTTATAATTAAAATAAACAAAATTATATAAAAAACCGACGCAGTGCGTCGTTTTTTTCATAAAATATATATTATTTATATATAAGATAAAAAATCCGAATTTAATAAAACCGACTCTGTCCGTCGGTTTTTTTAATTTTTTTTAATTTTTAAAAATATTTGAATAAAACCCGACGGATTACGTAACCGATGCTGTCCGTCGGCAAAAACCGACGTTGTCCGTCGGTTTTCTGAAAGCGAGGCTATGAAAACCGACGGACGTTAAAATGTCGGTTTCCCGTCGGTTTGGTTAAAAAAACCGACGCTTGCCGTCGATTTTTGTAAACGGTTTTTTCCGTTTTTTTTAGTAGTGCAATGCGAAATAGGAATTATTTATTTATTCATTTATTTGTTGGTTCCCAGATTGAAATCTTGGTCGGAGAATTTAATAGTGCTTCTCTTTCTGTAGCTCTAGCTTCTGAAGATGCTGCACATTGCTGTTGATTTCTTGCTGCTAACGATTCTCTTGTCTTGCTGCTGTGGCTGTATTAACCACCCCTTTTTGGTGGTGATGAAATGGAGGAGAGGGGTGGGGAAATGAAGAAGAAAGGGACGGGTGGGGGTTGGGGGTGAGGGTGAAATAAAAAAAATATAAATTTGGTATTAAAAAAAAAGCAAAAAGAATTAATTTTAATTAAAACGTGCCTATTTTTTTAGTTATTTTTACATTTTATGCCACATCAGCTCTCAGGGAGCAAATAATATCACTTTTTCATATATTAGGTATGTAATGGGTCGCCAGGATAGTTTAAGTGTGAAAATGACTTTTGGGGTATAGTTTAGGAGTGTTTTGATGACTTTTGCCTTTTATTAATTGTTAAGCTACACACTTCCTACTACATGCCCATCTTTTCTCTAGTCATTTAGACTCAAGAATTAAAATTAAAACATGCTAACTAATTAAGGCATTAAGCGGAAAAATATATAAATACGCAAAGATTAATCACTAGGACAAACAACCAGAGGCTCCTGAACTCCACCTCCATATATAAACTAGTGAATCTATACACGCTTCACGCGGATTAGACATCGAAACATTAATTTTGTTAAAATTTTCTTTTTAATTTTTAAATTCAAATATTTTAAGTTTAGCCAATTATATTCTTTTTTTTTTTTTTGGTAGAATACACTACTGCCATATACTCCCTCTGGATTAAAAAAAAAATAAAAAGTTCACTTAGCCATTTGCACACCCCTTAAAAAACTACTCACTCCAAAAAAAAAATGTAAATTGACTAAACTACCCCTAATTAAATAGGCATTGAGATTTGATCACATAACACTTAATAGGGCAATATGGAAAGATAAGGTTAATTGTTTCTTGATTTAATAAGTGGACACTTTTTTTACCAAAAAAAAAAAAGGGCAAGTGAACACTTTTTTTTTATCTGGAGGGAGTATATTATATGCATAAAATTACATAGGATCCAGGTCTCTTATGCCTATTGCATAATCAGGGGACATTCCAAAAGATTGACCATTACAAAAACTAATTTCACGTTCATAAGTAGTTCCTAAAATGTCTGCCCAAAAAACATTGTTTACAAACACCAGAGGAACTACAATGATCTTCGCGTTGTCAAATAGCTTCTTCCTGCTCCTTCTTTTGCAAGCAAATCTGCCACTTTGTTCTGCTCACGATACACTTGCTTTACCACTGAATGTCCCAGCTCAGTCACCAAGGACATGCATTCAGAAATAATAGAGTTATAGGGAATCTGTCCATCTTTTAGCATAGATATTACCTCTGTTGAATCAACGTTGGTCTCAATAAGCCTCAAATTATTCTCTTAAACCAGTTATAACCCCTGTATAATTGCAGTATGGTTGTATCTTTATACATTTAATATATGTATATAAGTATCTAATTGAACGAATCTCTTCTATTATTTTTACATTATTTCCTTCCCTTCCTCCCCCCCCCCCCCCCCCCGCGCCCATCTTTAACCTTTTTGTTTTTCCTTTCTTACTTGCCTACGCAATCATTTTTCTTTTAAATATCAAATCTTTTTTTTCTTTTTACTTTAACTTCCTAATAACAAAGATAAGTAATAAAAAAAAATTAATACCTCAACTTAAAATATATTAAAAAAAGATATTAAAGAAATAATACGTAAAAACATATTACTATAAGATATGAGAAGCATAGATATTATTACACATTAATTATAATTTAATTTGAGAATACGAAAAATACCAATATAGTTAGGAACATGAAAGAACAACAATTTAATTGGAGAACAAATTTATTATGAGTACGGAAAGAACCAATAAACTATAGTAATATATTTATTTAATATTTTTATTTTTGATCATTAAATATTTAAATTATTGCTTAAAATCCTAATATATGTAGCATGGTTCGTACTAGTAGCCATTTCCTTCTTTTTCAATTTTTGTTTTGCCATATGTTTTTGGTTCTTTTAATTATTATGCAATTCCTAAATTTCTAAGATTGCAATTAGTTTTAACTTCTAAAAATCATTTAAGCAAAAAAAAAAAAAAAAAAAAAAAGAAGAAGCATCAATATATGTCACAAGACTGTAGTGCGTGGGTAGCCATATACCTAACCGAATTTAAACATTCATGAATTTAGAGATTGAATATAATTACCTTGGAAGAAATACATTCAATGTCGAGATAGATATGATAGAGTGTCCAGGCTTCTTAGCAAATACTGAGTAAGAAATAATTAGTAGATTCAAAAGAGTAAAATTTTCAATCAAAACATTAGCATATACCTTTACCTAATAAGAATTGATTCCGAGTGTCCTGCATTCATTATGTAGATTATGGCATGACACAAAATATCAAAATTCAGCAAATACTGAGTAAGAAGTATTAATTGGATTCAAAAGAATAGACTTTTCAACCAAAACTTTAGCATATGCCTTTACGGCTTTACCTGTAAAGAATTTGATCCACTTGAATATGCAGGGGGAAACGCCACAGACAAATAAGTTCAATCAAGATATGAAATATTCATTAACACATAAATCTCATAATATATATCGTGACTATGCAAAGTGAAAAAAGAAAAGAAAGAAAAAAAAGCTAAAAATACAGTTTAACTTTCGGTGAAGAATTTCCTGAATGCAACGTTGAAGAATTATTTTCTTGGGTTACAACTGTTGAAGCTAAAATGGATGGATGATATAGATGCTAACATAAGGCTTAGGTTACATTCCTATCTTTTAATGTCCTATAAATCCATTAATACACATAAATGCAAATTAATTAAAGGGAAGACAGGAGAATCTTAACATTTAACCTTTCTCTTATTACTCACTTTCCCATTTCATCATGATGATGGTATCTAGCGCAAATTTTATTCTCAAAATCTGCCCTGATTGTTAATATTCCACCTTTTCTTCGCCACATAAGCACTCGGTCTTTAGACAAGCCCCCTTTAAACTACAAATTCATCTTATTAATGAAGAGCACATCGTATATCAACTCGCGACTTCAAACTCATTTATCTACCATCATATAACCAATTCCTTCAAATCATCATTCGCATCCTTCAGTAGCTATTCAGCCTAGTACTACTAACTCAATAAACTTGTGACAAGAGAGCTTTTGAAAGAGAATTTCTCTGTACCTTAGTCCTACCTTTTTCTTATATTCATATATCCTTATACTCGTACCTCCGTACAACATCCTTGCCAATATATTTTATACAATAAAAAGGCCTTTGTCGATATCTGGCTCTTTTAGTAATGTACATCGTTCTCTTACCTCTTCTACTCCTTTGTACTCATAAATCATTAGCATATCTATACTCAAGGATCATATTTAAACACATACCTATCCCTTCCACTTCTTACTTCGAGAAGAAGTTACAACTCCCATCTAATCATACTGACGTCTCATTAATGAAACACTTTGAAAGGTTTAATCGACTTAAGTTTCTCCCCAATCCGACTAACAATATAAGGAGTAGCATATAACAATGTAGAACCCGGATCAAATAATGCATACACATCATGAGAAAATACGGACAATGTACCTGTAACAATATCGGGTGAAGACTCCAAGTTCTGTTGACCAGTCAATGCGTAAATACGGTTCTGAGGACTGCTCAAGCTGGATACTCCCCCTCTGCCACGGCCTGCTGGAGTCTGAGAGGTCTACCCAGGAGGGCGCACAGATGATGAAGAACCAACTGCAGACCCTGTTGGTTGAGCCACACCTCCACCTACTCTCAAAGGACAATCTCTCGTAACGTGGCCTGGCCACCCATAAGTATAACAAATATTTAAACCCAAGCGACACTGTCCTGCATGCAACTTGCCGTACTGAGTACATCGCGGTGAAGATGGTCTCGCCTGGCTGGAATCACCCCTATATTGGGAACCCAAAATCCTGGAGCTCTGGCCCGGTCCAGAATAAATAGGGCGATCAAATCTCTTGTCCGCAATTCAAGGAGGTGCACTGGCCACTGATTGGCCTGAATGCCTAGAATACTGCTGTCTTTGACCCCCTCTGAACTCACTAGCAGCACCGGAAGATCTGGCCCTCTTACTATACCTTCTATCAGAATCATGCTCACCCCTTTGCGGCTACTGCTGTTCCTCCAAATTCTGAGCATGGGCTTGAATACGAGCGATATCTATTCCTTCTTGGAGTGAGGCCGTCAAGCACTCCTTAATCAACTATGGACCCAAACCACTAACTAACCGGTGTACGCGGTCCCCCATATTGCTACCATGACTGGAGCATACCTTGCTAAGGAATTAAAGCGAAGACTGTATTCTCGAGCACTCATATTCCCATGCCTAAGATTCTTAAACTTGTCGGCTCTGGCCTGTCGAATCTCGGGAGGCAAATAATGTCGGAGGAAGGCATCCGTGCTTCAGGGCAAAGCTCGCAGACACCAGCAGGTCATGGTAGAGATTGAGAAAGAGCGTCCAGATCGAGTGGTCCTCAGCATCATACCCATGCACTAGCTAGGCGACAGGATCTTGAGTCCTCCCCCGATGTTGTTACAGGTATATTGTCAGTATTCTCATGATGTGTATGCATTAGTTGACCCGGGTTCTATATTGTTATATGTTACTCCTTATATTGCTGGTTGGATTGGGGCGAAACTTGAGTTGATTAAACCTTTCAAAGTGTTTCATTAATGAGACGTTAGTATGATTAGATGAGAGTTGTAACTTTTTCTTGAAGTAAGGAGTAGAAGGGATAAGTATATGTGTAAATATGACTCTTGAGTATAAATATGCTAATTATTTATGAGTATAAAGGGGTAGAAGATGAAAGAGAACGATGTGCGTACTAAAAGAGCTAGATATCGACAAGGGCCTTTTTATCATATAAAACATATTGGCAGGGATGTTGTTCGGAGGTACGAGTGTAAGGAGATATGAATATAAGACAAAGGTAGGACTAAGGTATAGAAAAATTGTCTTTCAAAAGCTCTCTTGTCACAAGATTATTGAGTTACTAATACAAGGCTGAATAGCTAATGAAGGATGTGAACGATGCTTTGAAGGAATTGGTTATATGATGGTAGATGAATGAGTTGGAAGTTGCGAGTTGATATAAGATGTGCCCTTCATTAAGGAGATGAATTTGTAGTTTAAAAGAGGCTTGTCTAAAGACCAACTGTTTATGTGGCAAAGAGAAGGAGGAACGTTAACAATTAGGGCAGATTTTGAGAATAAAATTGGCGCTAGATACCATCATGGTGATGAAATGGGAAAGCGAGTAATAGGAGAAAGGTGATCTTGGAAGAACAGTAAAGAAACTATGAAGATCCTTTTGATGAAATATTAGGCCCATCCAGGGCTAGTACGTCTACGAGAATATGTGACTCGTTACAATGTGCAACCAACCAGATAAATTTAGACGGCAAATAGTCATGATTAAGATTAGTTACGGATTTGCTAAGAGCATGTACTTGCAAGGAAAGGGAGAACTAATGGGATGTTAAGTATAGAATAATGGGCTAACACCCTAAGGGAGGAAGATGAGGCAAACAACTATTGGATCAGGAGTATGCTTTGTTAGAAGTTGGAAAGATAGCAACAAAAAGGAATTGGGAACCACCACAAAAGGGATATAAGGTTGGGAGATAAAATTCCAAGGAGAGTCTTATCCGAAGTTCCAAGACAAGGTCCAGTAATGAAGAAACAAAGAAGGATCGGGTATGACAACATTGGAGCAAAAGCTTATAGATGATACGAGAATCTTAGGTACAGAAGATCCAGAAGGTAAGGGAAATTAAAGTCACGTTGCAAATAAGGTGGAACCAGATAGACTTAAATGAGGAATTAAAGGCTGGTAGTGGAAATGGAGAACGATAACGATGAGTAACTTCGCGTAAAATGGCTTGGTTGTACTAAGAAGAATAAGGATAAATCTAGCACCAATATGGATACGTTCATTCTGGGAGGTAACAGAACGGTATAGAATTATGTATCCCAAAGATGATACAAGTATATGAGAAGCTTGTCAAGATTATTATAGGGCTTCAACTGGTGAAGCGTAGCGTAGTCGAGGATAGCAATGGAAAATAATATGATATAAGTCGAAAAATTTGAGTAAAGATACAGAGAATTAATAGAGATTTTTAGGCATTTTAGTATTAGCTAAACTAATAGAATGGAGGAGGAAAAAATAAAAAATAAAAAGGAGAAAAAGATAAATGTCAATGGAGGCCATAGAGAGGTGTCGCATAACCTTATTTATACCTAACTTTATATTATATATAGATTACCCATCGGCCATCTTGATATTTTCAGAAAATGAAGCTGACATGAGGTTAAAACAAATTGATTAACCAGAAAAGAGGACAAAGAAAATTACCTTATGTAGAAAAGGAATGAAGAGAATATATATGCAAAGAAAATATAAAGATCATTACTACGAAAATTTGGGGCCTGTTTGGGAATTGTTACACATCGTGGTTTTGTACATTGAGATTTGTCTTATGTTAGTGGTTCTAGTCTTGGACACCGGGGTCATCAAGGTTAAATGAGATTAGACAAGTTTATTTTATAGCTATAAGGGGTTAAGTTCATATTTAACAGGTGTTGGAAGGATTAGAGGCTCAATGAATCGACGGGAATACGTTTCGGCAAAAAGTTGAGATTTACGGACCGTATATGTTATACAGACCATAAATTTTATGGACTTCACCATAAAATTGAATCAGTGGGTGGTGGTTTTCTGTTGGTGATTTATGATCCAACTTTATGGACCGTAAATTATTTACGGTCCGTATATTGGACCGTATATCTGAGGCGGTGGCATTTTTTTTATGATATATTTCGACCCTTATTCATTTTAGCTCATTTTCAACATTTCCAAAAGTTCATGAAAGATATAGAAATCTCCTCTAAACCTATCTAACTAACCCCAAGGGAAAACAAAGATCGAAAGACAAAAAATCAAGAGATTCAAGTGTTGGAAGGCTCACTAGGGTTTGTAGAGTCAAAGTATTCCTTTGGTGTTGAAGTTGGAGGTTTCACTCTAGTGGAATAATTTGATCCTAAGCTTGCTCTTGAGTGATTAAGGTAAGTTTTTCACATCTATTGCATGTTATTGAGAATGTTTGATTGTTATACAACTTGATTGAGGAAAGAAAATGAAAAAGGAAGTTCAAATATGAATTTGAGGATATTTTGAGTAGTAAATTAACTTGAGTTATAATTATTAGAATGTTTTGGGCATAATATTTTTATGAGGAGTAATAATGATGATGAGGAAGTGTGGTATACAAGTGTGTAAGGGGTTGTGTTGAAGTTGTTGTTATAAATTGATTATGAGAAGAAGTTTTGGGATTTTATTGGATATTATTTGAATGAAATCTCTTAATCATGGCATTGTTGATGTTGTTATTATTGTTTGGGAGTTGATTTGGAGTTTGGTGGAAGTAGATGAAATAGGAGAAGTGTTACCCAAATTCCACCAGCTCATTAATTACTCTAGTTTGAACTTGCGAGTATTTCAAGGCTTAACTCTAGTACGAATCCTCTTGAATGTAGATTTGCGAGCTTGGGAGGAGAACATTAAGTAGTTAAGGAGACGAAAGGTATGTTAAGGCTAACCCTTTCTTTCTAAGGGCATGATTTCTTTGTTGTGAACCTACACATGATATCCATAATGCCTCTATTACTAAAAATGATGGAAGCTTATGACTCTCAAGTTTCTTATGATATTATTGATAAATGTCCACCATGATAATGATTCCATTTCTAGATATACTAAAGCTTATAGTTCTTGATGTTCTCATGATATTATTGATCTTGTTCCATGATTACTGATTTTATTCATTGTTGTTGATCTCATCTTATGGTAGTTGTTCCTTTAAGGTGAGATATAGTGACGATGATGATTTCCATAATGATAATCGGAGGTTTACCGACCTTACGTCACTCTGATAGAGTTGTAACGTATTATTTGGGCTCTCATGCATGCTTTATATATATATATATATATATATATATATATATATATATGTATGTATTTTCTCACACCGAGCCGTGCTATAGTTGGTCGAGTACGGCACGTAGATGTGTACACCACTGCAGTGGGTACGTTATGATGTTACCCCGGACGCGGGATGATATGATATATGGATCTGGTTGCACGTTCAGCAACACTAACAATTATATTATATATGTATGTATGAAAATGTTTTTTTTTTAAAAAGCTAAGCATGCATGATATCCGCCTTAAGGGGCAATCAAATGTATATGTTGTTTATCCTATCTCAAGTTTTTTGAATATTTTCTTTATGTTGCTATTCATGCTTTACATTCTCGGTATATTATTCGTACTGACGTCCTCTTTGTTTATGGACGTTGTGTTCATGCCTGCGGGTAGGCAGGGAGACGGATCCGACCCCTAGGCTGCTTCATTCTGTGATTGCACAGGAGTGCTCCATTTGTTCCGGAGCTACAGTTCAGCTGGTACTTATTCTTTTGTGTATATATAGGCATGTCAGGGTCCTGTCCCGTCCTTATGATTCTATGCACTCCATGTAGAGGCTCGTAGAAAGATGTATATAGTTAGATATTCTATAACCTCATCAGTTCATATTTTTGTATATCATTTTGGCAGCCTTGTCGGCTTGCGCCTATGGGCATGGTTGATGATGACTATATAGATGTGCTTTTAACTTCTTGGACTCACGCTCTTACAGATTATGATAATTATGAGTTATCTATTGTGGTCCATTTAGATATAAATATGAGAAGTATGTTAAGGGGTGCTCGGTAGGTCAGCTCCGAGTGCCCGTCATGGCCCTATGATTGGGTCGTGATAGAAAGCCACCTAAGTAATTGGAATTGGGTGTAATTACACAGTTTGACCTATTTGTTTGATCAAGTAATTACACAATTAAGTGGGAATTGAGTGTAATTGAGAGGGTGTAATTACACTCTCCAATTCTCAAGGGGGAGGGGGGTTGATAATTGGGTGTAATTACACCCTGTAATTACAGGGTTACTTTTTAGTTTGTTTTAATTTATTTTTTATTTCTATTATTTTAATTTCTTTTGATTTTTAATTTATTTTTTATTTCTACTATTTTAATTTTTTTATTTTTACTTTTTTTTTTTAAATGTATTTTTCTTTTTATATTATTTATTTTTCATTTCCTTTCTTCTCATTGCCAACCTTTACTTCTTGTGGTTCCATGTAATTACTCTTATTTTTTTTATTTTGTTATTATTCTAATTTTTGAAACTACACCTCTTAATATTGGAAAGAATGAGTCATTAACAAACTTGACATATAACGAGTGGTGTTATTAAAGTAGAATTTTGTTGTGAATGAGGTTATAGACTTATATTTTCTCTTTCTTTTGAATTATTTACTTAAGTTACGTTGGAACTTACTTATGTAATGTTAGAATTTGACATAAGAGTATTATGTTAAACTTTTTCTTTTGGATTTTGAATTTAGGTTATATTTTCAGCTTTAAGTTATTTGCTTTCACATTGCAAGTTTTTATTTTTCACTTACATTTGATGGATTTTTTGTGTCAAACATTTGAATAATGTTATAACACAATATTTATAATTTTGGTGTCAAACATTTGAATAATGTTATAACATTATATTTATAAATATTACTTCTTGTCAAACATCCAATCCATGGCGTTCTCACAAAAAAAAAGTCTTCTTTTAAGTTTTATAATTAATTAAAATTAAATATTATTAATTTGAAAAATATTTATCAATTATTTTTTACACTATTAGTTACAAATATATGATTATTAATTAATTAATTTTCAAGAAACAATGTGTTATTAAATAACTAATTTAATATCATTTATAAAGGCAAATACTTTTTAAGTATTAATTTTAAATTTTTATAATTAAATTTTATTTTTCAATTAAAATAACTGTGTAATTACACTTGTGCAACCAAACGGCACGCTTGTAATTACACTGTAATTACGTTATGACAAACAAATAAGTCGTTGTAATTATACTACTGTGTAATTACTACCCTAGTAATTACACGAATTCCAATTACTAGGTGGCTTTCCAAATAGGCCCTTAATGTAAAGGTAAATGCAAGAGCAGTTACTCCTATCTTTTATTGGAATGTGTTACCAAATAATCTCACTTCTTACTATATGGGGAATTATAGAGAGGGGAAGATGAAGAAACATAGACATTCAATATGCATTAACTATCATGTTTAATTAGACAATTAAACCTTAATATTGAGGTCATGTTATTACTTCTACAGAAAAACATACTCCTCCTTTTCTCAAAGAAAAAATACGCCGTCTTCTAAACTCATGGCCACCACGGCCACCGGTGGCTGGCCAGTCTTCTTCCATCCCCTCTTCATCTATACAAACTGCTCATAATCACGTAGATGCTTCTAAGCCAAAATATAATTATTTTTTCAAACCTACAACCCTAAATCTCATGCAAAACCCTACTTCCACGTCCAATATTCCAATGAAGAAGGTTTCTTTTATTAATGGTACTCCAGTATTACGTTGGACACAAAAGGAAGTTGATGAAATGGAAGTAATGGAGAACCTTAAACATGCTGTCATAGGAAAGTTTTCAAATGGTTGGCCATCACTGGAGGAATTGAGAACCATCATTCCCATACAATTTGGTTTGAAAGGAAAGTGTGACATTGGCTTATTTCGATCTAGGCACATTTTAATTCGATTTTCTCTCATGGAGGACTTTATTAAGTTGTGTTCCAAGGGTTTTTATTATTTACAGGCCAAAGATGGTTTCTCATATTAGATGAGAACATTGATATATGACTCTAAGTTCAGGATTGATGAAGAAACTTCGAAGGTAATAGGTTGGATATCTTTTCCCAATCTAATGCCAACTTATTTTTGTAGAGAGTCTTTGTTTTCACTTGCTACTGCTGTTGGTAGTCCTTTGCAACTAGATCTTGCTACCATTAATCGTACAAGACCTAGTTGTGCTCGTGTCAAAGTGTTGGTAGATTTATTATCAGATTTACCATAATTTGTTAACATGGAAATCAAAGATGAGAAGACAAAGGAGATTAATGTGATTAAAGTTAAGATTCACTATGACTATCTTCCAAAATATTGTGGAGAATGTAGATTGCAAGGGCATAATGTTGATGAATGTTCGCATACTCATCCTGAACTTTATGAGGAGGAGGAGTTACAAACAGGAGAGGTGCCTGCGAATGATAGAAAGGCTATGCATGTTGTGGAGGATGTTGGCATTGATTATAGAGATAAAGGGAAAGCAGTTGTGAAAGGTCATGCAAACAAAGTGGAGGCAACTGTGATTGCTGTAGGCCAAGAACAAAAGAAGAAGAAAAATGCTCCTTATAATAGAAGGAGATTTAATGCTAGATTTTTGTCAAGTGGTAGAATCGTTAGGGATCTAGGAAAATGGAATATTGTAAAGGATAACAGAAACTTTGACACACAAGGTCAAGAAGCTGTTAGGAATGCAAATGAGAAGAATCAACAACAGATAGTGGAAAATTCATCTTTGGTTATCCACAACAAGTTTGATGTGTTACAAGAAGATGATCAAATAGAACAGGCCAACAAAGAGGAGATTAACAACAAAAAAGAGGAGGATCTATCCAAAGTCAAGCAGGGAAGTGCACTTGTAGTTGATGCTGTAGTTGATGCTATACAATTGAAGAATCCTGGATTGAACAAAGAAAAGATGAATGGGAGTGAGAAAGAGGAAGCTGGAGATGGGGAATGTGTGGATATGCAGTCAAATCTTGATCAGCCTGAGATCAAGCAAGACGATCCCGTTCAATTGCTGCTGGATCCTTCTCTCAGTAGTGGTCCTAGTGAAGTTAGCATAGTGGCTAGAAAGCGTTCTGAGGATTTTGCTGATCAGGTTCTTCATCAGACTGTTGAAGGTGTCATTTGCATTGTGGGAGATGAATCGAGGGTTGACAAAGCTGTTGATGTTTTTGTCAATTGGCTGATAAAAACGTGCTTTGTACTAAGAAGAAGGAGGCTGATCATGATCCACGAGGAGGAACTGATATGGATGGACCTAGTGATGATAATGAGGAGACTGATCCTATGTTGGAAGTTTGTCAGCAATTAGTAATAAGGGAAGAGTGTGAAGAGGCTTCAATTATTAGCCCTCTTCCTCTAAGGATTGAATCACAACATGAGGATCAGCCTATTTTGTCTGATAAAGATATGATGCCTATAACTAATTCACAAGATCATCAATGGGATATTGTTAAAAAGGTGTCACCTATGAAGGAATTGCATGATCTGGTGTCTCACAATATTGACTTAAATGATGTAGAAGTGGTGGATCAAGTCTCTAAAGGGGGGGAGGGGGGGGGGGGGGGGGGGGGGGGGGAGCAGACTCAAATATCATAGAGGATGTTGAAGTTGTTGCTTTGGTACTTGAGAAAGTTAGTAAGGAAGCTGTTATTTCTCCAAAAACTACAAAGTCTCATGTTAAAGGTAAAAGAAAAAACAAGAAGCAAGATATCATTAACCAATTGCCTACTAGGGTGATTCCAAAGAGGGGTGCTCACAAGTCTAGTTCCAAATGATTCTCAAAACATTATTATGGAACATTAGATCTGTCAAAACTCAGAAGGCCTTCCATAGAGTGCAAATGCTGCACAAACATCATAAACTTTTTCTTATAGCATTGATGGAGCCTTTTCAAAATGCTAATAAAATTCATCAGTATGGGAGAAGGATTGGTATGCCTTATGCCAACAGTAATTGTAATGAGACAATATGGTTCTTTGTAAATGATAATATAGATGTGGAGATTTTAGAGGATACTTCTCAACAAGTCACTTTGAAGTAGTTTTTCCAGGAGCTGGACAAGACCATGGTTGTGACACTGGTTTATGCAAAATGTGATGCTATTGAGAGATGACAGAGATTGTCATTATAGGATAGCATGTATTGCTTAGCAGATGGTATGACTGTTCCTTGGCTGATTGGAGGTGACTTCAATGTCATCTTGAATGAAGAAGAAAAGATTGGTGGTCTACCTGTTTTGCCTCAAGAATATGAAGATTTTGCCTTTTACATCAATTCTTGTGGATTAGCTGAAATTAGTTTCAAGGGCAGTCCTTTCACTTGGTGGAATGGTAGAGTAGATCAGGAGTGTATTTTTAAAAGGTTGGATACAATCCTTTCTAATAAGCAGTTTCAAAATTGGTTTGGACATTTGGAAGTGGATCATTTATCAAGAACTGGTTCTGATCATGCCCCCATGCTTCTTTCTTGTGATGATCAAAATCAACACTTTGTGAGGCCATTCAAATTCTTGAAATTCTGGACTGAGAATGAAGGCTTTAAGGAGATTGTGATGAAAAACTGGTTGGCAGTTGATGGGAATGATGTCTTTATTTCTTTCAAGCAGAAAGTGAAACAAGTTAAAACTGCTTTATTTGTATGGAGTAAGCAGACTTATGGAGATATTTTTAAGCAGCTCAGTATCAGGGAAGATATTGTTAAGATTAAGGAGCAGTTGTTTGAAGAAGTTCCATCTAAAACAAATAGAATGATTCTCCAAAGAGCTCAGGCAGAAATGAAAAAATATTTGCATTATGAGGAGGAATTTTGAAGGCAAAAAGCTGGTTTCACTCACTTTGCAGAAGGAGATAGAAATACAAGATTCTTTCACAATATGGTTAAGGGGAGGAGGAAAATAACTCTTTTGAAAAAGATAAAGGATTCTGAGGGTAGTTGGATTACCAATGCAGATGAGATTGCAAGTGAAGCAGTGTCCTTTTATCAGAAGCAGTTTTCTCAGGAAGATGATCATGCAGATGCTTTATTCTTGAATCATGTTCCTGAAACGGTGAGTCAAGAGGATAATGAGATGATGTGTGCTACACTAACTATTGATGAAGTCAAAAATGTTGTGTTTGAATTATCAGGGGAGAGTGCAAGTGGTCCTGATGGCCTGTGTGGCCTATTTTACCAAGTTTGTTGGGATATAGTTGGTAATGATGTACTGAATATGGTTAAATCCTTTTAGGAGGGACATACTCTTCCTAAGTACATTACACACGCTAACCTGGTGTTGTTGCCTAAGAAGAATGATGTGGAGACCTTCTCAGATATGAGGCTTATTAGCCTTAGCAACTTCATTAATAAGGTTATTTCAAGGGTGATTCATGACAGGATGGATAAAGTGCTGCCAAGTCTGATTTCTGCTAATCAATCAGGCTTTGTAAAGGGCAGGAATATCATTGAGAATGTGTTGTTGGCTCAAGAGATTGTATCTGATATTAGATTGAGAGGAAAATTAGCAAATGTGGTCATTAAGCTTGACATGACCAAGGCCTATGATAGGGTGTCCTGGTTGTTTTTAACTAGGGTCCTTAGAAGAATGAAATTTACTGAGACTTTCATTGACATGATTTGGAGGTTGATAGCTAATAATTGGTATTCTATGCTCATAAATGGTCAGTCTCATGGCTTTTTTCATTCTACTAGGGGAGTTAAACAAGGTGATCCCTTGTCACCTGCTCTATTCATCCTATCTGCTGAAGTTCTTACAAGGGCACTAAATGTATTGTTTAAGGATAACAAGTTTAAAGGATTTGGTATGCCAAAATGGAGTCCTGAGTTAAATCATCTTGCTTATGCAGATGACACAATCGTCTTCACATCTGCAGACAACTATTCTTTGAACTTAATTATAAACACTTTGCAGAAGTATGAGGAGATTTCTGGACAACTAATCAACAAAGTAAAGAGTTCTTTTTATATGTATTCCAAGGTTACAAACAATCTGGTTCAGCAGGTGGAGACTGGCACTGGATTTTCAAGAGGATATTTTCCTTTTGTATATCTAGGTTGTCCTATTACTCATGCTAGGAAAAGAAAGGCTGATTATAATGATCTCGTAAAAAAGGTAAGGGACAAACTGCATGCATGGAAAGGAAAGTTGTTATTTCCAGGGGGAAAAGCGATGTTAATTACTAGTGTATTGCAAAGCATTCCTATCCACTTGGTATCTGCTATTAAACCTCCAAAATGTGTAATCAAGGACCTTCAAAAGATTTTTGCAAGATTTTTCTGGAGTAGTAATGAAGATGTTAAAAAGAGACACTGGTCAGCATGGTTGAATATGTGCTATCCAAAACATGAAGGGGGATTAGGATTTAGGTCCATTTTTGATGTATCAAAAGCTCTATGAGCTAAACTGTGGTGGAGGTTTAGAACTGTGCATTCTTTATGGTCAAATTTTATGTAGATCAAGTACTGCAAAAAACAATATCCTCAGAATGTTCAATGGAAGGGTGGATCTCAAGTGTGGAAGATGATGCTTGAAGCTAGAGACAATATAGAGTAGGAGATTTGGTGGGAAACTAGAAGTGGCACTGCAAATGTCTGGTTTGATAATTGGACAAGGTTAGGAGCTTTATACTGTGTACTTCCTCAACAGTTCCCTATTGATGAGAGAGTGGAGGATGTGAAAGAGCTTATGAATGGTGGAAGTTGGAATATTGTCAAGCTACAACAGTTTTTTCCTGAAGAGATTGTTGATCACATAATGGCTGAACTAGAAATTAAGGAAAATTCTCAAGAATGGGATAAGTCTTGGTGGATGATGACTAGTACTAGTGACTTTTCTGTAGCAAGTGCCTGGGAACTGTTAAGGCAAAAATGTCACTCTTCTGTGATTTATAAGGACATGTGGATCAAAGGCTTGCCTTTCAAAATCTCATTCTTCTTATGGAGATTGAGATGTTTAAAATTCCTGTTGATGAAGTTCTAACCTCAATAGGAATCAATGTGGTATCTAGATGTGTATGTTGCAGGATCAACCAACAAGAGACCATTGATCACCTGTTTTTAAATAGCAGCTTTGCAACTTCTATCTGGAGTGTGTTCAACAATGTTGTTGGCCTTACTATTACTTGCACACAGGTCAAGCAAGTAGTGATAAAATGGTGGAATGCTCCATGTCATTACAAGCTGAGACATATTTACAAAGCAGTGCCAGCCATAATATTGTGGCATTTGTGGAAGTGGAGGAATAAAACTTTGCATGGAGGCTCTATGTCTGTATTTAAGGCGCTGCATGAGATCAACCTGAGCAATTACTTGTTTTGTAGAACCAGATTTCCTCTCATTCAGGACATGCCAAAGAAATGGCCTGATATCATTGATCTCTTTGAGAGATTTAAGCCAAAAATCAGTTGCAAGACCGTCTTATGGAAATTGCCAGTAAGAGGATGGATGAAATGTAATTGTGATGGAGTAGCAAAAGGAAATCCTAGTCCAAGTGCCATTGCCTTTTATGTTAGAAATGAAAAGGAAGATTTGTTGTTTGCTGCAGGACAGAAAATTCCTGATGGAAACAATCTGGTGGCTGAGGCTGTTGCTATTAAGAAAGGAGTTGAGCATTGCATTAATAATAATATGGTTCCTCTGATAATTGAGACTGACTCTCTAGCTATACAGAAGTTCATTATGGGTGAATGGGATATCCCTTGAAGTATTGTGATGATAGTAAAGGAGATCCAAAAATTAATGAAGGGAAAGATAGTGAAGGTGGAGCACACTTTCAGAGAAGGCAATGGACTAGCAGATTTTTTGGCTAACTTTGTTGTTGGTTTTACAGGTACACAATAGTTCACTACTTTTCAGGAGTTACCAATTATGGCAAGAAGAAGTTTTAACTCAGATAAATCTCAAATACCTTATTTGAGAATCAGATATGCCACAGATTCTACATAGCTTTAAACATGAGGAGGAAATGAACTTTAGCATATGCATATATTTTATAGCTGCTGCTTTATACAGTCATACATGACATACTGTTGCTGAATTGATCTAACAAAGTTGGAAGATATTTGTATGGGTGGTATTAGTGTGATCACATGTTCATTCCCATGCAGAGAGTTTGCACATGTTTTAGTTTCAAAACACAACAGGAATGGGACATATGGCTCAAGGAATACTTGCTGAATTGCATAAGCTGAAAACTGCAGGAAATGTGAGTTGGAAACTGTTTTGGAGGCCTGAATTATATTCATCTAGATGTTGTTCCATACCACCTGGTGAGAGCTTGGAGGTGTGATAAATAGAGGAAGATCAAGGTACCAGAATTAGTACTTCCAAGTGCTTTCTCATGGTTGTTTTTAGCTTAGTTTCTTAGTTTTTAGCTTCTCTTTTGTTTCTTTTGCTTTCTTAGTTTCTTTTTGGTTTTCAAACTCTCCTATTTTGGAGTAGTTCTTTTGTACAGATTCTTTATTTTAATAAATCCCCATCATTATGATGGTTTTATTAAAAAAAATGTTATTATTGCTACATGGGCTGGTTTTTATATTTATTTTTAATTTAATAGTTACTTTTGAGATTAAGAATATGTTCATAACATTACATAGAGAGAAATAAATCACTCATTTAATTTGGAGCACCCACTTACATAACACAACTAGTACCATGCTAGTTGTTTTGCTTTAAAAAAAAACATAAATGACTTTTGAACTTTTTAATATAGCACATAAACGGAAGAAAAATAGGTAAAAGCCAAAAAAAAAAGGAGAAAAAAGATAAATGCCAATGGAGGCCATAGAGAGGTACAACATAGGATTGTCTATGCCTAGCTTTATACTATTTATATAGATAGATTAACATTAAGAAGGGGGAAAAGCAAAGATGAGTAAAAATAAGATCACGTCTAAATACATGACGAGGCTAAAGTGTATAGAATTATATGCTCGTACTCTGTCAAATTCTAGTATAGTTTATGATATCGTCCCACAGAGATTGAAAAATCTAAACTACAGAGTTGTAGTATTTTGACTACTATTTGAGAGAATCAAATTGATGAAAAGAGGGTAGTGTCTTATATTTGTAAACTGCTTAAACAAAAGAAAAACAACTTTCGAAAAACTTATAAGTTAAAAGAGTTGGGAATCGTTGAATTCACTTGATATTGTTATCATAATACAATCTCAATTTCTACATGTATTTCACTTAAAGAATAATTGCTTACTGCTAATACAATTATATATTGTTCACTTGAAAATCATCAATTAATAACATTCTTTGAGGTTATATATATTAATTGATTGATAAATAGTGAAGATGAAAACAGAAATAATCTTGCCCGATTTGTGCCTAAGAATAGTAAAAACATCTTGAGATTATTTTTACCTAAGATCTATAATATTTCCTACGACAATTCCTTCTTGAGAATTAAAACTGAAGAAAGCAATATTATGCTTTTTTAATGGTAGATAACTAAAAATTACTTTTCCTCTGCATATTTGTTCATTAGTTATAATATATTAATTTTGCTTCGTGAGAATTACAAAATTAATAGATAAATAACTAAGATTAAAGTATATAGAGGTGATAGTAACAATTAATTGAACTCTACCATTCTAGCACAAGCTAGATATGAATATGAAGCATTTCGGGACAAGCATGTATTACAATTGAGATAAGTAATATAATAATATATCAAGCTTCTTCAACTATCCCAACAATAAAAGATTACTTCATGAGGTGGAGTATTCCAATCCCAAAGTATAGAAGAGAACAAGAAACTTTAATAATTAAAGTTCTAAAAACAAGCTAGAATAAAGAGAGACAGAAACCAAGATGTGTTTCTTCCCGATTGATTCATATCTTATTACAAACTTTGTCATCTTATTTATAGACATGAAAGTCTAGATGCATCTAAGATGAGGTGGAAATGCATCTTCAAAGTGGATTCAAGATGCATCTAGGATGAGTTGTAGTAGTATCTTCAAAGTAGAAGCTAGATGCATCCAGCTTTTGATTTTGTGTCATCTTTCCTTCCATTCATTATTCTTTCTCTACTTTTCCTTCTTGTTGTCTTGTTATCCGGTCATTCTTCTTCCAGCAAGTTTTGTTAGAAATGTGTGGAAATTGAACATAATATTCATGTGATTTTGTGAAAATATTATATTTTTAGTTATGAAAATACATGAATAATTTATACTCATCAATACACAATGACTACTTTTATTATTCAATAAGATAGACAAAATCAAAATTAGCTGCAAGAAGGAAAATTGTATGACATTATGGTTGTTGAATCTTTACTTAGAACTTCTAATTTAAATTGTACAAAATGGCATGTTAAGTTACTTAAAAATTGCTCATAATGTGCCTATGTGATGCCTTAAATTGGTGAGAAAATTTTCTACAATTTATCCATATTGTTTCATAAATGCAGCTTTACAAGTTATTATAAAATTGTAGTTAGGAACTAAAATATGCCCTTAACGTACGTGCGTAGGTCCAAATATGTCCGTATTAGGCTTCTATTAATTTTTGTGCGAAATAAGGGAACTTTTTTGCCCAATAAAGTAACAGTAGGAGCATGATTAGGCCAAACAATTGACGGAGGACAAATATTATGAATTTCGTATGTTCTAAGGGCATTTTTTACCATATTTCGATTAAAAAAAGACTTGAAGGATAGCAGCAACTAATTTTTCCACATATGTAAGACCAATTGTCACACACCTGATCATCTGATGGTCTGCTTCTTTTTATTTTTAAAAATCATTTTATATAACTTGCATTGGGCTTTTTCAAGCGGTATATGTTGCATTAGTTTATTGGTATTCGGTCAAAATATTCCCAATAGGAAAGTACAAGGCAACGTTAGGTACGTACGTAGAGTTCACAAAGAGATTAATCATTAAGAATGGATTAGCTTGCCACGTTGAAAACCTTTTATGGTAGATTCTTAGTCATCTAAAAGACTAAAAGTCATTATCTAAGTTGTAAAGTTTGATTGATGACAAGGCCATGTCAATGTTTGAATTCGCTATTGCAGCCTCTAATTAATGACTTTTAGTCTTTTAGACGAACAATCCATGAGTATTTTGAGTACTGGTTTTGAAGTAGCGCAGGAAGCGCTTCACGATAGCGTAATTGTGAACCATAGACGAGTCCACATGTTGGCTAACCTTGTTGACAGAGGAAAAGATGTCCCATCGTGTAAAAGTAAGGTATTGCAACACATTGATAATGCTACAAAATAGTGACAAATTATCAGACGGCGCATGAATTTGCCGGAGATATAGATATGTTAAGTTAGAGTTTACATGAATCAGACGTGGATTGCTTTGTTTGAGCCTTCAACAAGAATTTTACAAATTAGCTATTGAGGAAATAACCTCTCTAATACCTCTTTATCTCACTATACGTGGAACACTTTTTTTTTTAAGTATGTCCCAACAAAAAAATGTCATGATCTTTCTATCATTAAAATAACTTTAACTTTAAAATTTCCTTCTACTCTTAATGAAGTAATTTATTTAACCGCACAAATGTCTAAGATTAGTTTTAAATCAGAAATTTCAAAAATATTCATTGTTTTCTTAAACTTTCATGCCTAGTCAAACGGTGTCACATAACTAAGACAGAGCGAGAACTACTAGTACTAGTTACTGGAGTTTCAAGGTGAACCTATGAGCGACATCTAGCCTTAATTAGGAAGGTGTCAAACAACGATTAGTGATGCTATAGAGTGAGTCTTCAAGAAAATTACGTGGCATTTAATGCTGGGGATTAACTGCATCTCCAGAAAAAAGCAAGTTCAATAGACAAATAAATGAATAAATTGAAAGGAGAATCGGGGACAGAGGTAGCCTTTCGCCTACAGATTCGGCAGAATTCATTAGCTTTGTCACAGATTTTGCATTTATATTAAAAATTCCACATAAGATGTATAAATAACTTATCAAGAGCCTAATAACTTTCTTTTTGGAAAATCTAAAATCCATAAGATTCAAAATTCGAATTCTGCCTCTTAACTTTAGAAGAAGCTTGTTTTCTAAGCCAATTCCTTTTCTCCAAGATGGAGTTGGTACCAACCACCAGCTCCAGTTGAAGGGGACTTCAAACTTTCCTACTACCTATAGTAATAAATTAAACTCCTATATACACACTGCATAAAATACAAATGAACCCACCTAGCTCCAAAAAGGGTAAAAGATTTACTACAAGACACCTAATTGACCTCAGGTATACTCTGTAAGGCAGGCCTCCATGAGCGATGATGCAACTCAAATCGCTCACTAACGTTTACCAACTGCGTCAACAGTTGATGTACGGATAGGCCTTGTACATCTGCCTTGCTCATCAGCTCCGACAATTGTTTCTTCGTGATCTTTATCTTTACCTCTTTTATTTTAGTCGTGGAAGAACAAATGTTTTCCTTATTTTCTCCCATGAGAAGATGTTCTTCTTCCAATTTCACGGGTCTCTCCTCGTGTGTTTCCCGCGGTAAGCCCCAATCTTCGCCTCCCCATTGCATGGAGGATTCCTTTTTCATACAATTTCCCATATTACTTGGTGTGTTGATGTTATAGTTGATACCTCTTTTCTCTCTTGTAAGCAGAATATATGAATTTTAGTAGCTGAGCAAGTTTTCCCTTGTAATGAAGGATTGTGACATATATATAATGTAGGAAGGAATGGTTCAAATTGAAGCAAAAGGTTGTAAATGTCACGAGGGAGTGGATCTAGTGGACGTCCAACTTGGCAGTGATTAAGGACGTCCAACTTGGCTGGTGATTAAGTTTTGATTTTATCATTTGTGGGCCCAACTCCACCAATATTTGGGTCCAGGGTATTAAAGGATTACGTACGGCTAGAAACTAAGTTGGTCACTGCCATGTGGTGTAGTGGATGAGACTGCTTCTCTTTTAATTAGAGGTTTCGAGTTTGAGTCTTGGGTATGAAAAAATTCTTGATAGAGAACGTTTCCCCTAGAAATAGGCCTTACGCGGCGCAATTCTCTCACAAAGAAAAATTAGGAAGTTTTACATCGTCTCAATAAAAACATATTTTCACCATGCGTTTTTCCAGTGAGCTGTTTCGGTGAGAATAAGGTGGGAAAATCATGTTTTATAACACAAATTACTCACTGAATGTCAGTGGTAAAGAATTCTGTTTGTAATAGTGAGAGACGAAACTAGGATTGAAATTTTATGAGTTCTAAATTCTAAAATAATTATATTAGATGTTAGTTATTGGGTTAGCTACTAGCTCCACCCTCGTAGAAAGTAGTATAATTGAATTTGAAGCATCCTGGAAAGTGCACTCGCATTGTCATTTTGTTAGTAACGTCTACCAGTAGTGAGCTTTAATTGTGTCTTTACACACCCGAGCACTTTTTTCCATTTCGTATCACAGTCAACACGCACGTACGCCCAATCCTCATTGACACTTGCATGGGCCTTTTTGGCGTTACAAGTTGCATGCATTAATCTTATCTAGAAAAGTTCTCACAAGAAAGTGCAAAGCAACATTATGCATTCGAAAGGGATCCACTATATGCGAGAAGTTTGATTAATGATGATAACTACTATTTCCTTGGTCCATATCTACTTGTATTGATTTGACATTCCTATTAAGGAACCAAAAATAAAATGACAATTTTACTATATTACCTTAATTATTACTAGGTAGCCTAATGATTAAAAATTTGAAATCAATAAAAAGATACTACTTTAAAAATTGTGCAACCATTAAGATTTTCTCTTACTTTCCAACCCAGTAATTAATAATAAGGTAAAATAGATACGAAATAGTAAATTATATTTTGATTTTTCAAATTGTACAAGTAAAAATGGATAATTATTTTTAGTATAAAGGATAAGTGAAATCGGACTAAGGAAATATATGTGAATGTTTGAATGTAATTCGCTCGTTGCAGCCTTCTAATGATAGTAAATTCATAAATGTGACCACATGCATTCCATTATGATTCAATCATTTACATTAGCCATAATACTCCCTCCATTTCATAATAAATGGTGTTTTAAAAATTTTAATTTTTTTTCAAAATAAGTTGTGCTTTTGGATTTTAAGAAGACTTTGGGCAGACTCTTCCACGATTACCCTTATTTAAATAGTCAAGATCCACTAACTACTCTTTCTTTTTCAGAAAATAGTAAAACTTAATTAACGGTAAGTTAGTAAAAATACTCCTACTTTTCTAGGAGTGAACATTTTCTTAAAAAGTATGCATAAGCTTAAAAAATCACTTATTATGGAATGGAGGGAGTATTATATGCCTCGTACTGGTTACATTATTAAAAATGTGCATTTGAAATCTTATGGCATCTGGTTCTTTCGTCCTAGGTGAACATAAGGATGAACAATAAGTAGACCAATTGTGACATGACAAAAACGCTTGCGTACCTCAAAGCTTCTTACTCCCTCCATTCCATGTTAAGTGATCTTATAGGCTTTTTATTTTATTTCAAAATAAGTGATGTTTTAGGATTTTAAGAATATTTTTGACAAATTCTTTCAAAATTGCCCTTGTTAATTAATCAAGATTCATTAAGTACATTTTTTTTATAGGCATTTAATTATATAAGCACAATATTTTATGTCAAATGAAATGGTGTTCTGTTGTAGCCATATTTACTCAGCAATTAGTTTTAGTTTCACGTGAAGAAATTTAATCCTTCTTTTATAGGATAAATTTGGTGGGAAATGTTAAAAAGTTGGCTCCAATCTTAAATTTTCATTCATAATCTAGATTTACAATTGAAATTTTTACATCTTGTGATTTTTGTTCTAAAGTTTCATCTATTAATTGTACGTACTCAAAAGATTCATTGAAGTCATTAAGCTTTGTTAGTTGAAGGTTTAATGATGTCACCTCGGTAATGGTTCATCCAACTAATGTTTTAACTACCTACTACTCAATACCCAATGTTAACTTAAAATATAATTAGGGATAAGTTGGTAAAAACACTCATAAGTTTTTAAGAGTGAGCAATTTCTTAAGGGGTGCGTATGAGCTAAAAGAGTCACTTATTATGGAATGGAAAGAGTATTAGTATTTTGATTTCTTCGATCCTCTCAAAAATTCTCTAAGGATAAACATCTTTATTTTATTTTAAAATAGCCCCCGCAGGCTATAATTTATTTTTTTTAAAAAAATTATTTTGATTCGAACTCAAAAAGTCTGTTCGTTACTATTCCTTCCGTCTCAAAATAAGTGTCATCTTAGCAAGCTACACATATTTATTAGATGTTTTTTCAGAATTGAGTAATATTGAAGAGGACTACTTCTTTAATGCTTAAGGTATGGTTGAAAACACTTATTAACTTTTGTCTTGAATTCTTAAGAGTTAAGATAACACTTATTTGTCACGACCCAATTTCACAAGGTAGCGCGGGCACCTACCTATCCTACCTCGGTAGGTGAACCCGTAATTCAACATTCACAAATCCAGTATATCTATATAGCGGAAGAAAATAAAGCAACGAAGCCTGTCATTTGTATACATAATAAATGCGGAAGTAATCATAAACCACCCTAGTATCTGGTCTGGTCATATAAGAGCACTAACTAAATACTAAAAGTCTAAAGATGAAAAAGTCTCATAATACAATTGTCTCGAAATAAGAGTAAGACAAGTAAGTAAGGAAAAGAACATTCGGGCAGCAGCCGTCATCGTGCTCACCCTGGAATGACTCTACTACAATCTCGCCGATCAGCCGCGAAGGAAAAGAGTGAACCTGTCTAATACTCTGCATCCATAAAAGAATGCAACAAGTGTAGGTCAGTACAAAACAATGGTACTGGTAGGTGGCATAGGCCGACTAAGACTAGTTGGCATACATAAAGACAATAAAGTAAAAGAAAACAAGTAAACGATAGAGTACAAGTCATGCTTTTCCACATAATCACCGTTCATATCCAACCCTATGTGATAGCCACTAATCTCAATTGTCCCAACTATTCACCTACATCAACAAGCCTACTAGTACGGTCCAACCAACGTAGTCTAACTCACCAACAACCAAGAAGTATAACCAACACCATAACCAAGTCATAATCAACCAAGAAGTATAATCAAAGCAATGCAATATGAGGTATGTACGCAATGTGATGCAATGCAATGCCTGTACTCTTGTACTCCGACGGCAGAATACCTCCACGCCTCGGCAGCACAACCCATGGGGGACCCGCAAAGTCCAAGCACCGTCACTCCGCACACAGCTCAGAGGACCAAATATCTGAAAGTCTCATAATACCAGTGTTATATATCAGTCACTCCACACACAGCCCAGAGATGACTCAATATCAAATATGTCTCAGAAGATTATAGGTCACTCCGCATGCAGCCCAGAGATGACTCAGTATCCAATGCAATAATGTATGAAGTATGAATATGATGCAAGTACAATATCAATGAATCATATCAACCAATAGTGCCACGAAGGGGCGCACAAGTAATATCATCATCAAGACAACGAGATAAACCACAAAGAGTCACGACTCTCAATTTTACTAATAATCAAGTCTCACAATATCACATTCATCAATGCTTTCTTCTCGTTTCTATGATCCGTTCCAATCACAAAGCCTAACAATATAGTATCAGTATTTCTATCTTTGTCATTCCGTATCACAAAGCCTAGGGAGACTCAATAATCAATATGCCATGAATATGAGTATGAATGTGGGACACTGCAACTATAAACCGTGAACAATCTTAAGTTTTCAAGCCGTGCCAAACATAGCGCACCAATATCACAAATGATACACATCCGTGCCATACAAAGCGCACCAATATCATTTGTAATGGTCCACACAGTAATTATAATGAATATCCAATTTCCATGACAATAAGGGCCAAGTATCCCAAAATTGCTATACCAACAACAAGGCGTACACTGAGTACTAGTATTAATATCAAGTAATTTCGTCCTTCCGTTTGACTCCCAATTCATAAACAATCCACCAATTTATACACAACGTACCAAACAAGGTCCTATAGAGTCTATAGGCCACAACCCGATCAAACCAGTCACAAGCAATACCAAACCCTAAGGCAACATCCAACCCAAACTTCATACCCGAAGGTTTACATGAAATCTCCGCCAATATTATCTATATATACGCTTCGCTAGTTGAAGTCTCACCACAAAGGTAAGCCGTAACATACCTGGCAAGCCGAGCAGCAATCTCGAGTCAAACTTGTGCCCTTCCTTTACGTTGAGCCTCAAGATAATCAAAGTCTTAGGGAAGAAATCACTTTAAAACCCTCCAATTCACCTCCACAAAGCTCTCAAGTCGGGATAGAATAATGATTAGGGTTTTGGGGTTTTGAACTTATAAAATAAGGTCAGTCTCAGTCAACACCACTATAACGGTCATATGGCCGCCCCAGCGGTACCGCCCTAGCGGCTGCGCAGACTGCTACGGCGGTCCTAGCCAAAATACATATTGCCGCTGCAGCGGCTATCCCACCGCTATAGCGGTGCTGGTGCAGCCCCAACAGACACCAGACACCAGAATTTTTCCCAACTTCCCCAATTTCATCCCGAAATCCGGCATTCACCCGAGACCTGAAACATACAAACCAAATATGCAGATATACATAAAAACGCGCTACGAACGCACTCGTAGCCTCGGAATTCCCATCAGAGGTCTCGTTGAATGAGTTAAAACCCCATACCTCAAAACTAACTTTCCAACTCAAGTCCCAAAATGCACCCGAGTGCATTGAGAACCGATATGAATATGCACACAAGTTCTAAACGACCATCCGGACCTCTCGGAATCGACGGATTCCCGAAAAAGGTCCATTTACTCAAAAGTCAATTTTGAGTCAACTCATTTTCGCTTGAAGCCCAATTTTTCTAGAAAACATTCTAAGGCCCACAACGATGCCTAGGAAGTCATGCCAACTATCTCCTCAGGTCAAAATAGTTCTAACGAGACTCGGGAATGGATCAATGAAGGCAAAAACGGAATAATCACGGTAACGACAAAACGGGTCGTTACATTATTTTGGGACAAACTTTTTTTTTTTTTTTTTTTTTTTTTAGGATGACACTTATCTTGGGATAGATGGAGTAGTAAGTGAAATTGTTTGGTACTACAATCAATCTGATTCGAAATAAGTATTAATTGTTTTAAAATGGTTTCGTACTTTCGTTAAAGCCATTTATTACTTATTTATCAATTGATTTTCCAGTTAATTAGTGAAACATTTATTATAGTAAGACATTAAGAAGAGATAAAGAATTCTTATATTTCAATATCAGCCAAAATAATAATAATAATAATAATAATAATAATAATAATAATAATAATAATAATTCTTGAACGTATTTGTGGCTGGAGAAGGAATTTTAGTTTTTTAATCCTTGATATAAACATAGCAGAGAAACTTGTCTGAATGAACTTCTGAAATAAATAAGATTAGCTAGATACTAGTAAATGTATTCTCTATTTCCCTTTAATAATTAAAATTAGGAAAAATGATCAAATATACTTCTCTACTTTATTTTATTAGTTAACTTTATCCTCTATTAATGCAAGTGAATAAATATACACCTGCCGTCAATAAAGTTTACACATGTACCATGTTTGGATGGAAAACCCCAATCAAATTAAATTACCCGATTTAAAAAAAAAAAAATCCAATTCCTTCCCCGACCCGACCAGTCCAACCCAGCTCCGATTTCATCTTCTTCTCCAAGAAGAATACTTAAAAAATTGAGTCAACCTCCTTCAATTTCAATCAAATGAGCTCAAATTTGAGATGCAAATTCCTCAAAATTCAGTGAACAAATTCCTCAAATCAACAATGTAATATTGGCTGAATACAAGGGTTTCAGTTGTAACTTCAACTCTATAGCTTATCAGTGCCTTCAAAAGCTACCTGCTTCAAATAACAAGTTCACTTATAACTGTGATGGTCACACCTTCAACTACCTTGTCGATAAACGGTTTCAATTAGTTCGCTTTAAGCCCCTACTTCAGTTTAATTGTTTAAAATGATGTTGTTTTATGTTGATTTTTGTGTTTCTGTTTCTAGGTATAGGGAACGAAATTATTTTGAGTAATCATCCATTTGTTAAGTATTTTAGAGATTTATTTGTTTGAAGAAATTGGTGGTTGGGATTTGTTCACTGAATTTTTGAGGAATTTGCATCTCAAATTTGAGCTCATTTGATTGAGAATTGAAGGAGATTGGCTCAAATTTTTTGAGCATTCTTCTTGAAGAAGAAGATGAAATCGGGGCTGGGTCGGAGGGGGAAAGATATTGGGTAATTTTTAAAAAATCGGGTAATTTAATTTGATTTGAGGTTTTCCATCCAAACAGGGGCACATGTGTAAACTTTGTTGACGGCAGAGGTATATTTGTTCACTTTGACTAACAAAGAATAAAGTTGGCTAATAAAACAAAGTAGAGGAGTATATTTGACCCTTTTCCCTTAAAATTAATTTAACACTATTTTACATCAATTAAGTTCAAAGTTTCAATTCTACCAAAGACATTACATTCTTCTGTCTTGATCATGTGGGAGTTGTAACAACGTACCAACGACTAACCACAACAACAACATTCCTTGTGTATTTCCGTAAGTGGAGTTGAGAGCCAGAGAGATATAACAACCAACAACAACAACATACCCAATGGTTTTTCATGAGTTAAGTTTGGGGCCAGAGTATTGTAACAAACCAAGAAGAAAAAAAGAGCGGGAAATTGAAGAAAAAGATTAATCAAAACAACCTATCGAAAAATAACTGAGCGCTTGTCCAGAAAAGTAGGTAGACTAGACAAAGATTTCAAGATTATGTGGCATCATTCAGACTTCAAGAGTCAAACAATTTTTTTCGTGATTTTTTCATATATCTTTTAAATATTTTAAATTGTTAACTATTGTGACTTATAGTATTTTTACGTACGTAGTTTCCAAAATACTTAATGATTATGCGTTTGAATTCTCAGTCAAAATTAAAAAAATTTAACACTTAAAAATCCGAACGTTACACCATGGATTCGAACAAATTAAGAAAGTAATTAATTGAAAGAATGAAATTAAATATACAGAAGAGTTGCTTCCTAAACGAAGTCTATTTTTCCATGAACATGGTAAGTTGCTTTAAAAGAGCTTGCTTCTGAGCATCACCACTAGAACAAGTGCACACTTAATAATTATTGTATGCACATTCGATAAACAAATCAACGAACCCTCCTACGTACGGACAGGCCTATTACATCTGCCTTACACATCGACTCTGACAATTGCTTCTTCGTGATCTTTATCTTTACCGCTTTTACTACGGACGTAGAAGAATAAATACTTTCCCTATTTTCTCCCATGAGAAGATGATTTTCCTCCGATTTCGTGGTCTCGTGACAATAAAAATCCTTAGTTTCTAGCACCTTAGTCTTGGCCTCCCCATTGCACGGACGAATCTTTTTTCATACAATTTCCCATATTTTCTTGGTGTTGAAAGTGGATATTGTTTACCCTTAAAATGGATAACGATTAAATTTGTATGCGGTGCTAAGTATATGTGGTTTAATTCAATACGACGTTGAGTTATATGATAAACGATAAAGTAAAATAATATATATAGATCTGATTGCGATGAGTGTCAATGGGCCTTGGATACCAAGAACCGAGGTCAATTCACCGTGAGCGGATATTGAACAGTGAACAATGGTGAGAGAGTTAGAAAGATGAATCTTGATAATTATGTTGCCTGCTCAATACATAGGTGTGTGTGTGTATATGAGTAAAAACCTGGGCCAAAAATAAGGGGGGGGGGGGGGGGGGGGGGTCCTCTTTACATAGTAGAGGAGTCCTAACCCTAGTACAAATCTAAATAAGGCACAAAATCCCTCAATAACTGATGGCGAGATCGGTGTCGAAATATCCGGCTGGTGGCGGATATTTCGGTCTCCCCCTTATGGTGTTTACCTGTCTTCTTATCGTGTCCCAGCATCTCGTTACAACCCGAGCTCGAGAACCTGGGACCTGGCATGACGGTTCTGACTCCAATCGAACCTAGCTTCCATATCGGGAAATCGAGGATATCCATGCCCTCGGTTTTTCCCATATACAGATAGTCCTCCCATTTCTCGAGGGGAAATATTGACTGCGGGAAATGGATCTAGATAAAGCTGAGTGGGCCGTTCCTATCTGCCTAGGGCAAGACGTTCTTGTCAACCCTTTGTGCTCTGCCCGATGTCAGCTCATTGTTACTTCAGCCGCCAAATCACTCTTGGGAATAACGCCCTTTATCAGAATTCTTGAACCCCTAAAAAGCCTTTTGAAGCCTCCTATATATAAAGCTCACGCGTCTTCCTTTTTCCATGCATCTTTGATCTTTAACCCTAACCCTTTCTTTTCCAAAAATCCATTACGTGCCCATACCAAGTTTCACACCCTTTCTTGAGTTGCAAATCTCCTTCTTTTTAGACGTGATCTTCCTTTGCTTGGCTTTATACGTCAATGGCTTCTCTTCCATTACTAACCCAAGCCGAGGACCATTTTGCGTCCCCTCCCCGTTCGCCGCATCTGTTACTGACGGGGGCTACCGGTCTTAATGAGGAACTAGGATTTTTGGCGGCGGATATTCTTCTGTCGGGTTTCAGATACGCGAATGACTGAAAGGTATCATATCACCTTGATTCTGTGGAGAAGTTCGGGTCCTGCATCGTGCCTCCATTCCCATAGTCAAGAAGGATTGTAACTTTGGTGCTGATGTTGATGTTCGCCCTTTTGAAAGCGGGATGAAGATGAATCATCACGTTGTTAGTTACTCGATGATCTACACCTATCCTTTTACCATCAGGTTTTCTCTCCCCATACCTCGAGTGATCGAGGACTTCTGCCGTCGATATCGTGTGTGTATCGGCCTAATCGCTCCACGAGTTTGGAGGCTCATATATTGTATCGAAATGCTGGCTAACATAGTCGGGATTCCCATTACCCTCGACCACTTATTGCATATATATGTACCTCGGGTAATCTAAGGTAGAATAGTTTACTTGCTCCCTCGGGGAACTCATGGCCTTATAGACTCTAAAGATGATTATGACCGGGGATGGCTTTACCGGTTTGTGATGATACATACAGCCTAGCTTCACCGTTATTTATCAATCGATTTCCCAAAAATATGGAACTCTACTCCGATCCCGAGTGAACCTGAGCTAATCGTCACTATCTTTGAATGAGTAGTCACACTTTTAGGAGCTAATGGCGCCCGAAGGGTGGAAAGGTGCAAGCCATGGTAATTCCCAATCCGTCCGTGGGATTTTCATTTCTCCATATTGTGTTTTAACCCTGATTTTTTGATTTTCAGAACTTCCGACAAGGAGATCTTCGAAAGGAAAAATCGTTGTCAAAGAGGGCGCCGAGGATGTCGTTTGAAGGAGAAAGACATCGGCGTCTGTGAGGACACCGAGTCGTCGAGTTGCTGCAGGAACCTCGGTTGTTCATTCGGGGATTGGCTCTCGGGTCAGAACGCGCCATATCATGCAGACTCGACGGTGAATACCTCGCGACGGACCCCCACTGACTATTATTCTTGATGAAGAGGATCAACCGAAACCAAGTATCCCTGGTTCGTCTACTCTCGAGGACAATCCTGGAAACATCTAGTCGGTGACTCATACCGTTTCAGCACCCTAAGGTGCAGGCCAAAGTGCTTAACTTTTGGCTAGCTATACCCGCTTGGTGGGTGGTTATCTTTTGTTCTTAGTGTAGGGTCGTAAAGTAAGGCTTATCTTTCTCATTTTGCTGGACTGATGTATCGGATAAAATCGGGAATTTTGTCATACTGAGTGAATGAATAGAACTTTGTTGTCCGGTCTCATTCCGGGCTTTACTGAATGCATTCAACTCGTATCTCCTGTTTGAATTTGTACCTTTTTTATGTTTTTTAAACGTCCGATCCACTGTTATCTTGACATGTCAAACTTGGAGCAATGCGCGAAAATCAAAACGCCTCGATAGCGACCCCCATGTTCGTCTACTTTTCTTTCCGCGTTCGGCCTTGGTCTGTTTGGACCCTTATTTGTTATGATCGAGGCGGGGCCTACCTGACCATACCCGAACTTGATCGCATCAATGCCAATGCTCGTTTTTTGCCGTGTTGAAACCTTGGTTATGGGGTCTTTGATCCATGAAAAGAGTTTTAAATGGCTTAACCAGGAATCGAGGGCGACTATGGCTTCGTCCTCCTTAGTTCTCGTATGTATTGGTAGCCTGGTCCAGTTTCTTCTCCCACACATTTCTCATGAATACATAAGATCAAAGTCCCATTCGTGGCGTCGTTCTGACACCAACCACGCGTCATGACCCGATTAGGTGGGGGGTGGGTTACGGAATGTTAAACGTCTCGGCCCCGCCTTTAAAAGATAGCTTTTCCCTTTCACTTTTTCTCTTTCTGAATTTTCACCCTCAAAATTTTTACCATCGAGTGGTTGAATACGTATATCTTCATATATTCATACATTCATATCTTCAACACCAAGTCTTCATTAGATCTTCAATCTTTCATACAGATCTTCATACCTAGTAATTCTCAGAACAACGACCAAATCTTCCAAAACCAAAGCTGGTGAGACTTCCTCGGCTCCAAAACCGGAACCAGTATTGTCGGATTTTGTCCCGTCCGATTATGTAACAATCAGGGATTTCAAGGTTGAGAAACCTTCCCAACAAGGGGATCGAGGCGCTGACATATTGAATTATTTATGCACGATTCCCCCGAATAAGCTCGACCTGGCTAAAGAAGACTGTGGCTGGAAAGGTATGGAGGTCGTTATTCCTGACCAATCTAAATCCATAACGACCTATGTGGAGGGGTATCTAAGGGTTTATACCTACCCCTTCACATTTAGTTAGCTCGACTCTGCCATTGTGGATTTTTGCAAGCAGTACGAGATATGTCTCGGTCAGATCCATCCCTCGTTTCGGAGGATCGTGGTACTTCTCCATTATTTTACAATGAACGCGAATGAGCCTTTCATGGTTAGTCACCTCCTCTGGTTATATAGTCCTCGAGTATTTCGGGTATGCATGATTAAGCTCACGAAACGAGCAAGAAAAGCTCCCTTCTCTAGCTTTGACGAAGATAGGGACCGAGGTTGGCAGAGAAGGTTTGTCCGGGTCAGGACCGAGGATTTAATTCCTGCTAACAAGATGCCTTTCCCTGAGAGATGGAACCCGACTCTTAAGTGGCCTTCGTTTTAAAATATCCCGGTTGTATCCCTGATGTTTAATTTTTACTAACTCTCAATTCTGTTTATGTGTACGTAGCAATTGCTCGAACCCTCGGCGTGGTTGCCAATATGGAGGGATGGATTGGGAGCATCTGTTCTCAGCTCACCTATGCTCAGCGCAACTGGCGTGCGCTATCCCGGTCCAGATGAGAGGTCAAAAATCATGGTGAGTCCTTCATCGGGGTGCTGTCTCGTCTTTTTACGCATTACATCACGATCGGTAAACTTATTCTGTTTTTCTTCCTTTTGCAGGCCTCTGAAAGGCCACCGAAATCCAGGGGCAGGAGGACGAAGAGGCCTCAGCCGATGAGGAGGACATCGACGCTCCCGGCTAAGGCTGTCCTTCCAAGCCCCCTACTCAAATTGAGACCGGTGAAGAGGTCGTCGAGGGAGATAGGGTCGAGAGGAAGAAAAAGCGGCCCTACTCAAATTGAGACCGGTGAAGAGGTCGTCGAGGGAGATAGGGTCGAGAGGAAGAAGAAGAGGCCGTCTGATCCCTCTTGTGCTCCTTCCGAGGCCAGGAAAAGATCGAGGCTCACCATCAAAAAGCCTTCTTCGGAAGATGCCCGGGCACGGGCTCTGGATGCCGATGTCATTGATGTACTCAAGAATCATTCCGATGACAAAGACCAGGCGTCGACCAGGCATCGGCCTTCCAATGAAAACATCAACCAAGAGCTGAAAAGCTCTATAGAAATCACTCCACCCATGGTGGAAATTTCAAGTCAGGAGCCAGCGGGCCCGAAAGATATCACGAGACCGACGGGTGTGGGAACCGTCTGGTCGAAAGTCGGGGTGCCCAAAGATGCTACTACCGAGCCTCTATCCACACGAGGTTCAGAGCGACGTAAAGCCGCAGCCGCTGGATCGAGGACAGCGCCCTCCGTATCGGGCTCAAAGGTACCTTACATTCCGCCCTTATATGGTATAGGCTCTGTCCTTCCAACACAGGCTGTGGCTTCGACCAAGACCATTATTTGGATACAGAACTTGCCGCCTCGAACAGTGGATATTCCATCCGATAGCGCCAAGGCCAAAGGCAAAATGACGGAGGGACCTGTGGGACCAGCGGGGTTATCCGATCATCCGATTGAGAAAGATAATATCCCGGTCGTGGGCTGATCGGGATTCGAACACTCATCCATCCCTGTGGCTCATCACTTTGGGTCTGGCTCTAGATTGGAGAAAACTTTCCTGGCCCCGAGCGCGGAAGACAATCGAAAAAGGTTGGTCTCGTTTATGGTGTCGGCCGATATGAACATATTGTCGGGACCGTTCGGGGTGGCCAACTACCTGTACCCTCTGGTGATTGAAGAAGAATGGAAGAAGATGAAGGAGGTCAGCAAATCCTGCCTCTTCAACGAGGCTCAATAAGTTTTGAACAGGGTATGTCTTGCTTCCTTTGTTTCTACACTTAACTTTATTTTCCTGTCTCGTCCTAACAATTGCTTTTATTCCTCTTTTAGGCCTCCGTGCTCCATCACGCAAGCTTCCACCGACTCAGGTTGGAGGTGGACCGTCTCAAGGATGAGCTCGAGAAGAAGACTTAGGAGGCAGCTGAGCTCTGGGATCTTTATGGGCAGAAACTGGAGTATATTTCGAAGTTCATCATAAGTCGTTAATAGCTGACGCTAACGCTCCTCCTTCTCAGGCTCGAACTTATGTGACCCAGATTGACCAACTTCGGGAAGAGCTTGATGAGATCAAACCCAAGCTCAAAGTCTTCAAAGAAAAGATGATTGGTGCTATTACTGAGCGGGAGGATCTCAAAGAGAAGCTTCGGGTGGCGGCAAAGCAAGCTAATGAACTTAGGTCAAAACTTGTTTCAGCTGAGACGGAGCGCGATGGCCTTAGCCGGTACATTGCCGATCTGTAGGCTAAACATGATAGAGCCCTGGGCCAAATCTCGAGCTACGACGGTATGTTGGATCAGTATAAAACCGATGTGACTGCTGTTGCGGGGGTTAGCAATCTTCGGGCTGAGTATATCCGACTTTTATCCCGAAAAGAGACCCTCGAAGAGATTCAGGCCACTGGAGTGGATTTATCAGATCTAATCGAGGAGGATAAGAGGCTCGAGGCAGAGGCGAAGGCCGTGTTCGATCCTGAGTAGTCAAATAGCGACCTCGTATCTGCCGAGGATGATGCCGAGAGCTCGGGTGAAGATTAGGCTTGGGAGCTTTATATTTATTTTTCTTTTTTGGATTCAAGGCCGTTTGTTAGAGCCTTTGTAAATTTTTTCCTTACGTATATGTAAAAGAAGATTTTTGCCTAGCTAATCTATCATTTTTCATTGCCCTATTTCTTGTACTTAAGAATTAGAATATTCATTGCCTCGGTTTAATGTTTTTCCGATTTATGCAATTGCTTAGCACGTATCACTGCATTAGCAAAAATAAGACTTAAAGTGGTAATGACCCGTTCTCGAGTGCTTGTGGCTTGCAAAAGGCCTTGTTTGCGAACTTAGACGTCTCTGAGTCGCACAACATGATCGGGTCCTAACCCATAATGACTTCGGTCATTGTTTCGTTCATAAGTGGAAAGATAGGCCGAGCTGTCATTCTTTGGGTTTTTTAGACCATAGTCTTTAACTGCTTAGACTGTAGTATTTTAGGTTAACAAAAGGTTTTTTAGACCATAGTCTTTGAATTTTTAGACCGTAGCCTTTTAGGTTAACGCAAGGTTTTTTTAGACCGTAGTCTTTGACTATTTAGACCGTAGTCTTTTAGGTTAACGCAAGTTTTCTTTTCTTTAATTCTACGTATTTCGTATATTTGGGGGTACGGTCCGGCGAAATCGGGATAAGATGATTTTTATTGATAGAACCGGAGATATAATTACAATCATTGTCGTGGCAAAAACAAACTAATTGAACACGATTCAACTGATCGTTTGGTCCTTACATCAAATCCTATCGTTCAAGCCTTGGCTTTACATAAGTCTCAATTAGCCCAAGGTACGATAGTCCCCTAGTACTTGAGTCTGAAGCGTGAGGGCTCGGGTACTATTGATCCGATATGGGCAATCTCCAGTCCCCGGTCCTTGACCGGCCTTCTATATTTTAGTAGCACACTGTACGGCGCTGCCTCATTAAAAGCCTTGCTAGAAAATCCACTTCAGGACAAAACCGATCGAAGGGAAAAAGAGTGCAGCACATGCTTTCAGTCCTAAGTCTATGACTCTTCGGCTTCCATTGTGCTGCTTCCAATGTCCACTACGACGTAGGCCTACATGGTTAGATCAAAGGGGATAGAAAAAATAAAAGGTTACTCATACCTTTAACAATAGTACCGCTTTAGGTGTTCCACGTTTCAGTTGTTTCGAAGCTGTTTTCCATTTTCATTCTTGAGCTAATAGGAACCTTTCCCTGTTAAATGGCCCTTCCCAGTTCGGGCCCAATTTTCCTTCGTCGGGGTTCTTGGTGTGAAGTGTGACCTTCCTCAAGACCAAGTTCCCAATCTGAAAGTGCCTAAGGTTAGTCCTTTGGTTATAATATCTTTGCATCCTTTGCTTTTGAGCTACTAACCGGACGTAGGCAGCTTCCCTTTTTTCGTCCACTAGATTTAGACTAGTAGACATTTCTTTATGGTTCGAGTCTTCAGTAGCATGTTGAAATATTAAACGTGGCTCGCCGACCTCCACGGGTATTAAAGCCTTGGTTCTATAAACCAGGAAGAACGAAGTCTCCCCGGTGCTCGATCTTACCGTTATGCGGTAGGCCCATAAAATCTCGGGTAGAATCTCCTTCCATCAGTGTTTAGAGCTGGTCAACCTTTTCTTTAAGTTCTGCAGTATAATCTTGTTCGTTGATTCGGCTTGGCCATTTGGGCTCGGGTGATACGGTGTGGACAAGATCTTTTTGATCTTATATTCTTTGAAGAACTTGCTGACTTTGCTGCCTATGAATTGCTTCCCGTTATCACATGCAATTTCTGCAGGTACCCCGAACCGACAAATTATATGGTCGTAAATGAAGTCAATGACTTCCTTTTCCCTTACCTTTTCAAGTGTCTGGGCTTCAACCCATTTAGAGAAATAATCAGTCATAAGTAAAATAAAGTGCGCCTTACCTGGAGCCTAGGGAAAAGGCCCCACTATGTCCATTCCCTATTTCATAAATGACCATGGAGAAAGGACCGAATGAAGCTCCTCCCCCGGTTGATATATCGATGGAGCGTGCCTTTGGCATTCGTTGCATTTTTGAACGAAGGATCTAGCGTCGTTCTCCATCTTATTCCAGTAGTAACCGGCTCTGATCAGTTTGCGGACCAATGAGTCAGCACCCAAGTGATTTCCACAAGTCCCCTTGTGAATTTCTTTCATAGCATAGTTGATTTTCCCCAGCCCCAAACATCTCGCCAATGGAGCGTAGAACGACTTTCGGTACAACTGGCCGTTGACCAAACAAAATCTGGCTACTTTGGTTCGAAGGGCCCTTGATTCCTTAGCATCGGACAGAAGCTTCCCTGTTTGAAGATAGTCTATGTATTTGTTCCTCCAATCCCGAGTGAAGCTGGTTGAATTTATCTCTGCGTGGCCGGTCTAGATGATTGAACTCATCAGCTGCACCATAGTGCCGGAATTGAACCCTTCCGATTCTACCGATGATCCCAGGTTTGCCAGAGCATCGGCCTCGTTATTTTGGTCTCGAGGCATATGCTCCAGTGTCTATTCCTTGAATCTATGAAGGACCACCTGCAGTTTTTCTAAATATCTCCGTATTCGGTCGTCTTTGACCTCGAATGTGCTATTCACTTGATTGGCCACCAGGAGAGAATCGCACTTGGCCTCAATGATTTCGGCTCCCAAGCTATTTGCTAGTTCTAAACTTGTAATCATAGCCTCATACTCGGCTTCATTGTTAGTCAAATCAACAGATCTAATAGATTGTCTTATTATATCACCAGTTGGCGGTTTGAGAACGATTCCCAACCTGGACCCTTTCACATTAGAAACACTGTCCATATATAAGTTCTAGACAACCGAACTAGTCCCCGAGGTGAGGAGTAATTCTTTATCAACTTCGGAGATCATGGCCGGTGCGAAGTTGACCACGAAGTCTGCTAGTATTTGGGATTTAATAGCAGTCCGAGGTCTATATTCAATATCGTACCCGCTAATCTCGAAAGCCTTTGCTAACCGGCTTGAGAGTTCGGGTTTATGCATGACGTTCCTTAATGGGTATGACGTTACGACACATATGGGATGACATTGAAAGTAAGGCTTTAACTTTCTAGATGCACTCAATAAAGCCAATGCAAGTTTTTCTAAGTGCGGGTATCGGGTTTCAGCATCACCTAGGGTCCTGCTTACATAAGAAATTGGATATTGCATACCTTCTTCCTCTCGAACCAGGACACCACTTACCGCTATCTCGGACAACGCCAAGTATAGATACAACTGCTCATTTGCCTTTGGTGTGTGTAGCAAAGGTGGGATCGATAAATACTTCTTGAGTTCTGCTAAGGCCTTCTGACACTCGGGGGTCCAGGCGAAGTCGGTCTTTTTAGTAATGAGAAAAACCGATGACTTTTGTCCGAGGATCTGGAGATGAATCGACTCAGTACAGCTATCCGCCTGGTCAACCTTTGCACCCCTTTGATGTCATTTATCACAGTGATATCTTCAATTGCCTTTATCTTGTCCGGGTTGATCTCAATCCCTCGATTAGATACCATGAATCCGAGAAACTTTCCCGAACTGCCATCGAAAGCACATTTTTCCGGGTTCAGCTTCATGTTGTACTTCCTTAATATGTCGAAAGTTTCCTGCAAATACTTTAAATGGTCCTCTACTCGCATGGACTTAACAACCATGTCATCTATATAAACTTTCATTGATTTTCCTATTTGGTGTTCGAACATGCGGTTGACTAGTCGCTGGTAAGTGGCACGGGCATTTTTCAAACCACAAGGCTTTATGTTATAACAATATATGCCAAACTTAGTTACAAAAGAGGTTTTTTCTTGGTCCTCTGGGTCCATCTGTATTTTATTGTACCCGGAGTAGGCATTTAGGAAACTCAGTGTCTCGTGACCCGCCATAGCGTCAATCATGCGATCGATGCTGGGCAAAGGAAACGAATCCTTTGGGCAAGCCTTATTTAAATCTTTATAGTCTATGCACATTCTAAATTTATTTCCTTTTTTAGGCACTACGACAACATTGGCTAACCAGTCCGGGTATTTAACCTCCTGAATGGATCCTATTATAAGGAGTTTAGATACCTCATCTTTGACGAACGCATGCTTAACCTCGGGCTGCGACCTCCGCTTTTGTTTAACTGGAGGCAAATTTGGGTCCAGATTCAACTTGTGCGTTGTCACCTCCAGTGGAATACCTGTCATGTCTAAATGGGACCAAGCAAAACAATCAGAGTTATTTTTAAGAAATTCAATAAATTTTTTCCTGAGCTCGGGGATTAACCCCGTGCCCAAGTATACCTTCCTATCCAGTAGATGAACGAATACTATGACTTGTTCGAGCTCTTCGACCGTGGATTTAGTAGCATCTGACTCATCGGGTACCACGAAGGACCTCAGGACTCCAAAGTCGATCTCCTTATTTGGCGTGTTCCTATCCCGGTCTTCCGAGGACCTCGGGATCGGAATCTGTGATTGCTATTTGGTGTTTTCCCTTTTGTTCGACCATCCGTCCTTCAACACTGGAACCTTGGCCGTCGCAACCGCTTCTTCGATCGTGAACATTTCCTTAGCGGCTTGTTGGTCATGGTGAACGGTTTTGATCTCCTCTGGGGTCGGGAACTTCAAAGCTTGGTGCAGAGTTGAGGGAGCTGCTATCATGTTGTGAATCCATGGTCTTCCCAACAATGCGGTGTATCCCATGTCTCCCTCTATCACATAAAATTTGTTCTGCTGCGTGGTTCCGTCAGTGTTGATCGGTAAGGTGATCTCACCCTTCGTCATTTCGCAGGCCATGTTGAATCCGTTGAGGACTCGGACTGCTGGTACGATCTGGTCTCTAATAGTCCCAGCTGCTCGATGACTCTCCATCGGATGATATTAGCCGAGCTACCCTGATGAATTAGTACACGTTTAACTCTAAATTTATTAACAAGAACAGATATTACCAATGCATCGTTGTGGGTTGAATGATGTCTTTCATGTCCTCATCATTGAACGATATAGGACCGTCGGGGTCGTAACTCCGAATACGCTTCTCTCTTGTTATGGAAACTTTGGTGTGCTTCATTACCGGCCCTTGGGGAATGTCCGCTCCCCCTATAATCAGGTGGATCACCTGCTGAGGCTCTTCCGGTCTATCTTGCTTGTTGGAGTCCATGTTCCTGAAGTGAGTTTTGGCTCGTTCACTTAGGAATTCTTGAAGGTGTCCTAAATTAAATAGACGAGCAACCTCCTCTCTTACCTGTCGACAATTTTCGGTTCGATGACCGTGGGTGTGATGGTATTTGCAAATCAGGCTTTTATCCCCCTTTTTTGGATCAGACTGAATTGGCCTTGGGTGTCTTGTTTCTCTGTTGCGGATAACGGCCGTTGCTATGGTCTCTACATCGACGCAAAAATTATACTCGGACAATCTTGGGACTTCTTTATTTCCCGAGCCCGAGGATCTATCGACAACACTTCTGTTCATCAGTCCCCAATTACTTGGGCCTCGATCATTCCTCCTATCATTCTTGCCCAGTTTGCTATTGCGCCCGTTACCCCTTCGATCAGATGGATAAGGCTGATACCTATCATATGACGGTATCGGTTCTCGATCGATCATTCCCTTTACTGGGACCCCATGATGCAAATGCGACTCTCAAAATCTTATTATCCTCGACCCTGATCTTCGATTGATACCTGTTGTGCACATCAGCCCAAGCGATTGCTGGGTATTCCACCAGATTTTGCTTCAGCTCCATAGATGTGATTGAGGTTCTTGAGTTGAGCCCCTGAGTAAAAGCTTGAACGACCTAATCATCAGTGACCGGAGGCAAGTCCATACGCTCCATTTGAAAACGGGCCACAAACTCACTGAGGGTTTCGCCATCTCGCTGTTTAACATTGAAAAAGTCTGATTTTCGGGTTTTGACCTTAATGGCTCCGGCATAAGCTTTGACAAAAGCATTCGTAAGCATAGCAAATGAATCAATCGAATGCTCGTGTAAGTTGTGATACCATATCATTGCTCTCTTGGACAGGGTTTCCCTGAACTTCTTAAGCAGCACCGACTCCCTCTCATCCTCGGCGAGATTATTGCCTTTAATAGCACATGTGTATCCAGTCACATGCTTGTTTGGGTCGGTAGTCCCGTTATACTTTGGGATATCGGGCATACGAAACCTTTTCGGGATCAGCATCGGCGCTGTACTTGGTGGGAAAGGCATTTGAATGAACTTTTTCGAATCTGGTCCCTTTAATACCGGAGGTGCCCCAGGAATTTGGTTGACCCTTGCGTTATAGTTCTCCATCTTTTTATCGTTCACCTCTATCTTCTTTTCCCCGGATTCTACTCGTTTTGTCAGTTCTTCGAGCATCCTTATCAGCTTGACATCTTGTCTGAGGTTGTTCCCGTTGTTCCCAGCAACGTGCCTTTCTTCAGTTTCCTCAATCTTTTCAGATGGAGCAACATCGGGTGCTCGATTTTGATTTTGCATTTGTGCTATAACCTCTTGCTGGGCTTGCAATTGGGCCATAGCCATGTGCAACTGATTCCGGAGCTGTTGCAGCGTGGCTCTATTATCCCCACCGATTGGTACGTCGCCTCCTGATGACCCGATTTGATTAGGATCGATTGGAGGCGCGTTGTTATTAGGTGCCCCATTGTCATTTTCCTCGTGGTGGCTTGATTCAACGTGAAAATTGATAGAATGAGAGTCTGACATGTCGGGTAAACCTGAAATCAAACTTCAAAGAAGAAGTGTAAAAATATCGAGTGTTATTAGAATTCGTATTAAACCACCATTATTATCCAAGGCCTCACGGTGGTCGCCAAACTGTTTACCCTTAAAATGGATAGCAATTAAATTTGTACGCAGTGCTAAGGATATGTGGTTTATTTCAATACGGCGTTGAGTTATATCATAAGAGATAAAGTAAAATAATATATATAAATCTGACCGCGATGAGTGCCAATCGGCCACGGATACCAAGAATCGAGGTCAATTCACCGTGAACGGATATTGAACAGTGAACAATGGTGAAAGAGTTAGAAAGATGAATCTTGATAATTATGTTGCCTGCTCAATACATAGGTGTGTGTGTATATGGGTAAACAATTGGGCCAAAAATAGAGGGGGGCCTCTTCTTTATATAGTAGAGGAGTCCTAACCCTAGTACAAATCTAAATAAGGCACAAAATCCCTCATTAACTGATGGCGAGATCGGTGCCGAAATATCCGGCTGGTGGCGGATATTTCGGTCTCCCCCTTATGGTGTTTAGTTGTCTTCTTATCGTGTCCCAGCATCTCGTTCCAACCCGAGCTCGAGAACTCGGGACCTGGCATGACGGTTCTGACTCCAACCGAACCTAGCTTCCACATCGGGAAATCGAGGATATCCATGCCCTTGATTTTGCCCATATACAGATATACTCGTTTCTCTCTTGTAAGTAGAATATATGAATTCTAGTAGCTAGGCAGAAACTTTCCTACTACCTACAGTAATAGATTTAACTCCTATATACACGCTGCATAAAATTCAAATGAACCCACCTAGCTCCAAAAGAAAGAGAGAGAAAAAAGATTACTACAAGACAGCTAATTGACCTCAGGTATACTCTGTAAGGCAGGCCTCCATGAGCGATGATGCAACTCAAATCGCTCACTAACGTTTACCAACTGCGTCAACAGTTGATGTACGGATAGGCCTTGTACATCTGCCTTGCTCATCAGCTCCGACAATTGTTTCTTCGTGATCTTTATCTTTACCTCTTTTATTTTAGTCGTGGAAGAACAAATGTTTTCCTTATTTTCTCCCATGAGAAGATGTTCTTCTTCCAATTTCACGGGTCTCTCCTCGTGTGTTTCCCGCGGTAAGCCCCAATCTTCGCCTCCCCATTGCATGGAGGATTCCTTTTTCATACAATTTCCCATATTACTTGGTGTGTTGATGTTATAGTTGATACCTCTTTTCTCTCTTGTAAGCAGAATATATGAATTTTAGTAGCTGAGCAAGTTTTCCCTTGTAATGAAGGATTGTGACATATATGTAATGCGGGAAGGAATAGTCCAAATTGAAGCAAAAGGTTGTAAATGTCACGAGGGAGTGGATCTAGTGGACGTCCAACTTGGCAGGCGATTAAGTTTGGATCTTATCATTTGTGGGCCCAACTCCACCTATATTAGGGTCTACCGTAGTTAAGGATTACGTATGGTAGAAACTAAGTTGTTACAACCGAACGATATGGTGTAGTGGATGAGACTGTTCCTCTTTTAATTAAAAGTTTTGAGTTCGAGTCTTGAGTATGACAAAATCCTCGTTAGAAAATGCTTTCTCCAGAATTGAGCCTCAAGCGGCCCGAATCAGAATATAATCGGGCTCCATAAGTATGAGACACCGAATGGATAACCAAAAAATAAAAAACTAAGTTGGTCACACCATTTTTTATTTTTACTAATTTGTTGAATAATAGTAATAATGTCGGAATTAGCTTATATGCGTTTGAGCTATTTTATGAGTTAACTATTCTTTTAGTTGCAATTTATGCAACACTTTTTCTTTTATAGTCGACCCAAAAAAAAAAACATCTACACATATTTGCTGAGTAAAATTTAACTATGATCTTTTCATTTACCCTTAATAAAATGTTTTAGAGTCACAACAATTTCTATGGCTTATTAATCAGATCATAAGTTTCAAACATTTTACTTTTTTTTTCTTCTTTAAATTATGTGTTCGATCAAACACTTTCACATAAATTGAGACGGAAGGAATACCTTTTATTAAATAGGAGAGGTATTCTATCTAGGAATTTCTAAATTCTTTTATTTCACCTTTTAAACAGGAAATTTTTTGAGCTAACATTCTCTAATGTATTCTTAATATTAAACTATTTTAGAGTTATAGTTATATCAGTTAGGAACTATATATTAACTTTGATTAGTTTTAGTTTTATTTGTTTGAAACAATTATATATACATTTTTTAAATAATTAGAGAAACAAATACGTGAGAAAAAACAGAAAAAAAAAAAAAACATGATTGGGGTCGGCTAGACTGCTATGAGCCAAAACCGTATGAACATAATAAATTGTTGGATAATGAACTAGGGGTGAACATATGATATGTAATTGGAATTTTTTTCTTTTTGACTTTAGTGCAAGCACTTGTTTATGCCTTTCTATTTTGTATAAATATTTCACCTTCGTTATTTAAGTGAAAAAGTAGCCGATAAATTTGGTTAAAGGGATGTTATCTAGCTAGGTTAACTGTGACATTTTTGATAAATATTTACTTTAACTTAAAAATCAAATTTGGAGCTTGCATGGTTTATTAAGCATTAAGAGAGGTGGATTAAGTTCTTTAGAAAATGAAACTTCAATTTTCATAGAAGAACGTTTAGAATACTTTGATGCAATATTGAATTCTTATCTCTCATTTTAGTATTGGCGATTGTAACATGCAGTTTTCATATTACCAATATAAAGATGACAAATTCAACTCAACTTCTAGCAAGCCGCTTAAATTTAGACAGAATGGATTATGACCCATTTGTTGACTTGAAAATGGGTTAAACGTAAAATAATTTATTAAACTATGGGTTAAACGGGTCAAATAGCATAACTATGAATAAAATTGAACCCAATTAATTAGGAATTGAAGTGTTATACAGATTGACCACTGATATGGTCAAAGAAATTCTCTTTAAGGTCATATTCATCTCTATTTAATTATCAATTATCTTTATCATTACTTTAAACTTTTCCTTCAAAAACTCTTCTCAGAAATGTGATTTCTTTCAATTTTAAACGCAGGGGGCTGAATGTTTGTTTTAATGAGATGGATCGGGGGTTTATTAAGGCATAAAAGAAAGGAGTCAAGAGAGGGCGGGTTTAAGAAATAGGTGGATTTTAATTGAATTTTGAATTACAAACGTGGAAAATTATAATAGGCCACATGACGATTTTAAAGAGCTAAATTTGACCCAGATTTAGGCCGTTAGTTTGAGGGGTATCTTTGAGCCAAAAATAAAAGTTGAGGATATGTTTAGATCAAATGGTGGAAGGAGGGTATTTGTGAGCTCTCTTTCATATGATAAGTGTATTTTTTGGCCCTTTTTCGTTTTAGAATAACGTTGCAAGTCCAGGGCGAAAGAAAGTTGGACACTACTAAAATTTCACTGTTTTTCCACTGAATTTCCCACTGAAAACTGTTCAGTGACTATTCCCACTGAATGTCTATGGGAAAAACCTAAATTTTAGTGTTTTCACAGAGAAAAATTAGGAAGTTTTACATCATCTCAATGAAAACCTATTTTCACCATGTGTTTTTTCAGTGAGTTGTTTCGATGAGAATAAGATGGGAAAATTATGTTTTATAACATAAATTACTCACTGAATGTTAGTGATAAAGAATTCTGTTTTTAATAGTGAGAAACGAAACTAAAATTGAAATTTTATGAGTTTTAAATTCTAAAATAATTATATCAGATGTTAGTTACTGTGTCAGCTACTAGCTCCACCCTCGTAGAAAGTAGTATAATTGAATTTGAAGCATCCTGGAAAGTGCACTCGCATTGTCATTTTGTTAGTAACGTCTACCAGTGGTGAACTTTAATGGGAATTTTACCTAAATGACTATACTTTGGGGGTTTAAAATTTGCCATAGCTACAATTTTAATATTTACATTGCGTAGCTACAGTTTCCTCGCTTTATGCAAAAAATGGCTCGTTGTATTCATAAAACGGCCTAGCTGGATTCATGAATACAACGAATAAAAAAATTTCAAAAAGTCTTTTCATTGTATTCAAGTCATATGTATTCAACTCAGCTGTATTCATGTTAAATGTATTCAACTTAGTTGTATTCATCTATAGCTACTTTTACATTGTATTCACTTTATTGTATTTAAAAATCAGTGGTATTCAAACAACATAAATACAAAAAATATTGTATTCAACTTGTTGCATACAAAATTTTTTTTAGTGAAGGCAGCGAGTAATACACTAAAAATTGAATACATAAAAAAACATAGATACACTAAAAATTAACAAATACACTCTAAAAATGAATACAATCTAAAAAACACAATCTCCAGCACAATACAGCATTGCAGATTTCAAAAACAACATCACATTAGAGGAAATGCACGTCTAGTAATTGTTAAATCATCTAGAACCAATAACATCGCGCAATAATGCTTGTAACAACTTTCAGATATGGCGGCGACAGAAAACGCCGACAGAGAGACGAGCTGGTTTCGTCGGAGGTGGGTTTCACTGGAGTTGGTTTGGACGGAAATGGCAGTGTAGGGCGGGATCGGAGAAGGAGTGGTGATTTGAGGAGCAGTGGAGGGACGATGGGGTTGGTGGTTTCGTGGTGGCTGGATATGGAGGGTGTGCTAACAGATCTGGTGGGTGCTGCCGGAGTTCCGCCGGCAGTGGTGGTTGTCGGAGCAGAAGAAGACAGCTTAGAGAGAGAGGCGACGAAGGAGAGAGAAAATGGAGGAAAATGGGAGCAAATGCTAAATACAATATAATTTTAGTGTACTAGTTACCTTGTGTAATTGACATACAAGATTTAGCTATGAGATGTAATTTTGACAAAGTATAGCTACTAAATATAAATAAGGCCAAATGTTTTTTATACCATGTAGATTTCCCAACTTTAATTGTGTCTTTACACACTCTTGCGCTCTTTTTTCCATTTCGTATCACAGTCTAAATGCACTGATGCACGTACGCCCATTGACACTTGCATGGGCCTTTTTGGCGTTACAAGTTGTATTAATCTTATCTAGAAAGGTTCTCACAAGAAAGTGCAAAGCAACATTATGCATTAGAAAGGGATCCACTATAAGCGAGAAGTTTGATTAATGATGACAACTACTATTTCCTCGGTCCATATCTACTGTCAGGTATTGATTTGACATCCCTATTAAGGAATAAAAAATAAAATGATAATTTTATTATATTACCTTAATTATTACTAGATATTCTAGTGATTGAAAATTTGAAATCAATAAAAAGATACTACTTGCAATCACTAAGATTTTTTTGAACTTTCCAACCCAGTAATTAAAGTAACAAGAATAAAATAGATATGAAATAGTAAATTACATTTTGATTTTTGAAACTGTAAAAATAAAAATGGACAATTATTTTTAATACACATAACAAGTGAAATTGGACCAAGGAAATATATGCGAATGTTTGAATGAAATTCGCTCGTTGCAGCCTTCTAATGATAGTAAATTCATAAATGTGACCACATGCATTCCACTATAATTCAATCATTTACATTAGCCATAATACTCCCTTCATTCCATAATAAGTGGTGTTTTAAAATTTTTAATTTTTTTAAAAATAAGTGGTGCTTTTAGATTTCAAGAAAATTGAGTAGATTCTTCCACAATTACCCTTATTTAAATAGTCAAGATTCACTAACTACTTTTTTTTTCTAGAAAGTAGTAAAACTTGATTAGGGGTAAGTTAGTAAAAACACTCCTACTTTTCTAGAAATGAGTAATTTCTTAAGAGGTGTGCATGAGCTTAAAAAGTCACTTATTATGAAACGGCGAGATCCTATTATATGCCTCGTACTCATTACGTTATCAAAAATGGGCATTTGAAATCTTATGGCATCTGGTTCTTCCGTCCTAGATGAACAATAAGTAGACCAATTGTGACATGACAAAAACGCTTGTCGTACCTCAAATCTTATTACTCCCTATGGTGATCTAGCAGCTCAGTTAGTTGGCTATCTGAACTTTCACCTTGTTGGTGAGGGTTCGAATCCCCACGTTGTAATCTCCTTCCCCTACCCCCCTATGTAATAATAATAAAAAAAGTTTTTTTTTTTAAAAAAAAAAAAAGAGAAAAGAAGAAAAAAAAAGGGAGCTTATTACGCCCTCAATTCCATATTAAGTGACCTTTTAAACTTTTTATTTTATTTCAAAATAAGTAACGTTTTGGGATTTCAAGAATATTTTGGACAGATTCTTCCAAAATTATCCTTGTTTAAATACTTAAGGTTCATTAATTACATTTTTTTCTAGGCATTTAATTATATAAGCACAATATTTTATGTCAAATGAAATGGTGTTCTGTTGTTGCCATATTTGTATACGGTAAAAACCGGGTATGAGTCAAAACCGGTGATACGGGGAAGAGAAGGAAGGAGGTCACAAGAACATAGATGAAGATTTTCATTCTGATCCGGAGGAACGGTCGGACCGGAGGATCGCCCGGACCGGAGCCAAGCGCGGGGCCGATTGGTCCGGTTTCTTCATCATCGGTCGGTCGAGGCCGTTAGTCCGAATATCCGTGGCTATTGGTCCGGTAGAGCCGTTGCGCGTGAGCTACCCGTCGGTAGCGTCCTATCATGGTCAACCACCAACCATGCGTGTGTCAGACCGTACGGTCAACCTAACCCACTCAGAGCTGTCCTTCCTCTTGCTTTTTAGTGATTTGTCTTGTATGAGGCCCATAGAGGTAACACTATAAATAGAGCTCATCCCTCTCCTTTGTGGAGGTTGGCTTACACTTGTCAAGCACACTTTGTAATAGCAATATATAAACAAGATCTCTCTCAAACACCTGATTTCGGCCACATTTGCTGTGTTATTTCTTGCATTACTTCAATCGAATAACATTCACACATTAGTGAAACACACAAATATATAGCAAACCACCGATTATCATTGCTTTCGTCGCATCATATCTATATTTATACCTTTCTTTTATCAAGTAGATTGAGGCTTAACCACGTATCTTATACCCACTCACAAATTCAATTGATTATCCAAATTCGGGGTAAACAGTTTGGCGCCCACCGTGGGGCTAAGATAATAGTGGCCTTTTGCCTTGGTCTCTGCCTTACCCATCTAAATCAAAAGCACTTTCTGTTCGTATTTGAAAAAAAAAACGGACTAAATGGCTGACAGCTGGCAATCCGGTCACGTCAACAACCACGAAATCGTGGCCGAAAACGATGGAAGCGGTCCACGAGGACCACCGAACCCCATTGACCCTAACCCCATTAATTCTAGGGGGGGCCTCAATCGACAAAACACCGTCGATCAGGAGAATGCCGCCTTGCCGGCCACTGACTCTCTAAATACCCACAATTCTGTCTTTTTGTCCCGGGCACAGGACCGGAGAGAACTGAGTGCACCGAGTGATAATATTGACTTACGTTTGATTTTTGAAATGTTGCAGGAACAAAGAGCAGCGATTGCTGAGCAAGGAATCGCAATAGCCCGGTTGCAAAACGGGGGGAAAACATCGACCCTGGGAAAAACGAACGGTGTTGCTGAACCCAGAAGGGAGGAGGCACGCGTTATCGAGAGCAATGGATCCGGAGCTGGATCCTCCATCGAGGTTCTGAAAATGCTCGAAACTTTGGCAAAACGGGTAGACTCGACCGAGAAGAGGGTCGAAACATACAACTATAGGGTGGATCAGATCCCGGGGGCTCCGCCTTTACTGAAAGGACCAGACTCAAAAAGGTACATCCAAAGGCCTTTCCCTCCGAGTGCGGCCCTTAAGCTAATCCCGAAAATGTTCAAAATGCCGGATATCCAGAAATATGATGGCACAACGGACCCGCACGAGCACGTGACCTCGTACACATGTGCCATAAAGGGTAACGATATCGAGGAGGACGAGATTGAATCGATACTGTTGAAGATGTTTGGGGAAACCCTGTCAAAAGGGGCATTGACATGGTACGACCACCTACCCGAGCATTCGATCACCTCCTTCGAAATGCTTGCCGATGCCTTCATCAAGGTCCACGCCGGTGCCAAAAAGGTACAGGCCCGCAAGGCCGATATCTTCCGAATAACTCAAAGGACGATGCGTTACTGCGTAAGTTCGTCAACCGGTTTCAAAGGGAACGGATGGAACTCCCCCCGGTTCCAGAGGAATGGGCCGCGCAAGCTTTCACAAAGGGGCTCAATGTTCTAAGTTCAACAGCTTCGTTCAAATTAAAAGAAAGTTTGCTCGAATACGAGGCTGTCACATGGGCCGATGTCCATAATCGGTATGAGTCGAAGATTCGGGTGGAGGATGATCAATTCGAGCTCCCCCCGGGCCCGGTAAATATGGATAGAAGTTTTGAGAAACCAAGGAAGGGTTACGAAACAAAGTCCGAATCATCGAAGGAAAGGTACCGGCCATACTCCCATTTGGACAGGCAAAGTTTTAGGTCGGAAAAGTAAAGGGAGAGCCCAAGCCGTTTCTCAGGTCGGGGCAGCAAGCGGGGCGAACGCCCGTCAAACAGTCGGGGTCTCTTACTTAGGAGCGACGCCGGAAGTTCTGCTGGAAACAAGGGTTTTCCAAAAATATCGGAGTACAACTTCAATGTTAATACTTCGGGCCTCGTCTCAGCCATCGGCCGCTTCCCGGATGTAAGATGGCCGAAACCCCTGAGGTCGGATCCGGGCCAGCGGGACCCGAGCTTGGTGTGTGACTACCACGGAACCCATGGTCATAGAACCGAGGATTGTCGCCAGTTGAGAGAGGAGGTAGCCCGGTTGCTAAAGAATGGTCATCTCCGAGAGCTGCTGAGTGAACGAGCCAAAAGTCACTACAAGGAAAGGGAGACCCATCGAAGGACCGAGCCAAAGGAACCCCAGCATACGATCAACATGATAGTTGATGGCACCGTTGAACCTCAAGGGCCCGCAATGAAACGGGTCAAGGTCTCTATAGTTCGGGAGAAGCGCAGCCGGGATTATGTACTGAAGGGCTCTATCTCTTTCAGCAACGAGGACGCGGAGGGCATCATTCAACCACACAATGATGCATTGGTAATTTCTGTACTTATCTTTAAGACTAAGGTTAAACGTATTTTGATTGACCCAGGTAGCTCGGCCAACATCATCCGGTGGAGAGTGATCGAACAGCTAGGGCTGCTTGATCAGATCGTACCGGTAGCCCGGGTACTCAGCGGGTTCAATATGGCAAGTGAAACCACAAAGGGAGAGATCTCATTGCCTGTAATCGTCGATGGCACCATTCAACAAACGGTGTTCTACGTGATCGAAGGGGACATGAAGTATAATGCATTGTTGGGCAGGCCCTGGATACATAGTATGAGGGCCGTGCCCTCAACGCTACATCAGTTGCTGAAATTCCCCACCCCGGAAGGGATAAAAACTATCCGAGGTGAACAGCTCGCTGCAAGGGAAATGTTCGCAGTAGAGGAAGCGGCGTCTCGGCCCATAGAATCGGTTCAGAAGGAAAAGGGTGTAACCGGATGAGAGCGCGCCCAATAGCAATCAAAGCACACCGGGTCAGATCCAGTGAATGAGGAGGATGATTTCGAGGTACCCAGATCGTTCGTCATGCCGGATGACTCGGATGCAAGCAAATCAACTGTAGAGGAGCTGGAGCAGATCGTCTTGTTCGAGTACCTACCGGACAGAAAGGTATACCTGGGCACGGGGCTTACCCCGGAGCTCACGAGCAAGTTAATTGAATTTCTTCAAGCTAACGCCGATTGCTTCGCATGGTCGCATATAGATTTGACAGGTATATCACCAGAAGTAGCAACTCACACGCTCAGCTTGGACGGGAAGTTTTCCCCGGTGAAGCCAAAAAGAAGGCCCATGGCGGAAGCAAAACATGCCTTCATAAAAGAAGAGGTAACAAAGCTTTTAAAAATAGGTTCTAACCGGGAGGTGCAATACCCGGATTGGCTTGCTAATGTGGTAGTGGTGCCCAAAAAAGGTAATAAACTTCGGATGTGTGTCGATTACAAGGATTTAAACAAAGCATGCCCAAAGGACTCATTTCCGTTGCCTCACATCGATAGAATGATCGATGCGATGGCCGGACATGAGATGGTAAGTTTTCTCGATGCTTACTCCGGGTATAACCAAATACGGATGCACCGGGGGATCAAGAGAAAACGTCTTTCATCACCCGGTACGGGACTTACTGCTATAATATGATGCCATTCGGCCTAAAAAATGCCGGTGCAACTTACCAACGCCTAGTTAACAAGATGTTCGAAGAACAAATAGGAAAAATAATAGAAGTTTACATTGACGATATGGTTGTTAAGTCACTGGAAACAGAGGACCATTTGAAGCATTTGCAGGAAACCTTCGATGTGCTCCGCAAGTATAACATGAAGCTTAACCTGGAAAAATGTGCCTTCGGTGTCCGATCTGGTAAGTTTTTGGGTTTCATGGTGTCAAACCGAGGTATTGAAATCAACCCGGACAAAATCAAGGCCATCGAGGATATCGAGGTAGTGAATAACGTCAAAGGAGTACAGAGGCTCACCGGAAGGATAGCGGCGTTGAGTCGCTTCATATCGAGATCTTCGGACAAGAGTCATCGCTTCTTCTCCTTACTGAGGAAAAAGAACGACTTCGTTTGGATACCGGAGTACCAAGAAGCTCTACAGGGATTGAAGAGGTACTTGTCTAGCCCCCTGTTGCTGCACACACCGAAGGCGGATTTCTCTACCTTGCTGTCTCCGAGATAGCGGTAAGTGGCGTCTTGGTCCGAGAAGAATCAGGTATGCAATTCCCTATTTATTACGTGAGTAGAACTTTGGGGGATGCGGAGACCCGTTATCCCTATTTGAAAAAATTGGCATTGGCATTGGTGAGCGCTTCTAGAAAGCTCAAGCCCTAATTTCAATGCCATCCCATATGTGTAGTAACTACTTACCCTCTGAAAATATCATGCATAAATCGGAATTGTCTGGTAGGTTAACCAAATGGGCTGTAGAAATTAGCGGTTATGATATCGAGTATAAACCTCGAACGGCCATCAAATCCCAGATCTTGGCCGATTTCGTGGCATATTTTACCCCGGCTATGATCCCCGAGGTCGAGAGAGAGCTTCTGCTGACCTCGGGAAAGGCCTCGGGCGTTTGGTCTTTACATACGGGCGGAGCCTCGAACCTCAAAGGTTCCGGGCTAGGGATCGTCCTTAGGACCCCGGCCGGGGATGCCATTCGACAGTCCATTAGAACTGCTAAATTGACTAACAATGAAGCCGAGTATGAGGCTATGATTGCAGGTTTGGAATTGGCTCGAAGTATGGGGGCCGAAATAATCGAGGCAAAATGCGATTCGCTTTTGATCGTGAACCAGGTGAACGACGTCTTCAAGGTCAAAGACGAACGAATGCAGAGGTATCTTGAAAAAACCCAAGTGGTACTTCATAGATTTAGAGAATGGACCATGCAGCATATACCGAGGGAGCAGAACAGCGAGGCCGATGCATTGGCGAATTTGGGATCCTCGGTCGAAGGGGAGGAAATCAACCCCGGGGCGACGGTGCACTTGTCAAACACGGCCATAGAAAACGGACACGCTGAAATAAACACTATAGGTTTAACTTGGGATTGGCGCAACAAATACATCGACTACTTGCGTGATGGTAAGCTCCCAAACGACCCAATGGAATCACGGTCACTAAGGACCAAGGCCGCCCGCTTTTGCTTGGTAGAAGGCCAATTGTATCGACACTCTTTCCTCGCCCCCCTGGCTAAGTGTTTGCGCCCCGGTGAAACGAAATACGTGATAAGAGAGGTACACGAAGGAACTTGTGGCAACCACTCCGGCGCAGAAGCTCTGGTCCGAAAGATTATCAGGGCCGGTTATTACTGGAACCGGATAGACGAAGACTCAAAAAATTTTGTCTGAAAATGTGATGGGTGTCAGAAACATGCTCCGATGATTCACCAGCCCGGAGAGTTGCTCCATTCGGTGGTCTCACCTTGGCCTTTCATGAAGTAGGGAATGGACCTCGTGGGCCCGTTACCCTAGGTACCAGGTAAGGCTCGATTCATTTTGTTTATGAATGATTATTTCTCTAAGTGGGTAGAAGCGCAGGCCTTTGAAAAAATCAGAGAAAAGGAAGTCATTGACTTCATATGGGATCACATCATCTGTCGTTTCGGCATCCCCGCCGAGATAACTTGTGATAACGGCCCTCAGTTCGTGGGTGCCAAGGTCAGCAATTGCCTCGAGGGATTGAAAATCAAGAAAATTGTATCAACCCCGTATCACCCGTGTGCAAACGGGCAGGCGGAATCCACCAACAAGACGATAATCCAAAATCTGAGGAAAAGACTTGAAGCATCAAAGCACCATTGGAGAGAAATATTGCCGGAAGTGCTGTGGGCTTACAGAACCACATCCAAATCAAGCACGGGGGAGACCCCATTCTTATTGGTTTACGGGGCCGAAGCACTTATCCCTGTGGAAGTTGGCGAGCCAACTCTCCGGTTCAGGTATACCATCGAGGAATCAAACGAGGAGGCCATGGCCGTGAAGCTCGACCTCACAGATGAACTACGCGAAAACGCGTTGGTCCGTATTGCAGCCTAGAAACAGAGAATGGAAAGATACTACAATCGAAGAGCCAATTTTTGACACTTCCAAGTCGGGCACTTGGTGCTTTGAAAAGTTACCTTACACACCAAGAACCCCAACGAGGGAAAGTTGGGTCCAAACTGGGAAGGCCCGTATAAGATAACCGGGATAACGGGCAAGGGGTCGTACCAGTTGGAGTCCATGGACGGGTAGCGGTTGCGTAATAATTGGAATGTGGCTCATCTGAAAAGATATTACTGCTAAGGTATGGGCTCCCCGTGTTCTCCTGTTAACCTTTCTCTTTTGCAGGGAGTCAATAACGGGATAAAATTAGAGTTTAGGCCTGAAAACACGTGTTGCACTCTTTTCCTTAGTACGGTTTTGTCCCAAAATGGGTTTTCCGACAAGGTTTTTAATGAGGCAACCAGTACAACGTGTTACTTGACAAAAATAAAGGGTGAACGCCCGGGCCAGCGAGGTCACGCCCTCCGAGTGGGGACTTAATAGTACTCACCCGACCTTGCAGCTCGAATAAGTGCTAGGGGAATAGTATGCCCTCATCGAAGATCACCCCGGTCAAAGAAGACGAAGAAACTCAACACTTGCCAAGGAAAAATTATCCCGGCCATCAGCCATAGCCTTCGATGTAAGGACCAAACGATCATAATGAATCGTGTCCCATTTAGCATTCGATGTAAGGACCAAACGATCATAATGAATCGTGTCCCATTTAGCATTCGATGTAAGGACCAAACGATCATAATGAATCGTGTCCCATTTAGTATTTGCTACAACAAAGGCAAAAGGAATGAAAATTCTCATGTGAACAAATATTTGGCAAGTAAATGGGCGTTATCCCGGTGATAACAGCCGTATTTCGACACTGCTTCATACACACACCCTATACCGGGCATAATGGTCGAAATTCGACAAAGGCAACGAGGTCATAGCGAGCCGAGCCAGGTAAGAATAAAAAATACGACTAAGGCAACGAGGTCATAATGATCCGAGCCAAAAATTAGCCAAGGCCGAAGAAATACCGGCCCTAAAATATTGCCGAAAAAATACCGGCCCTAAGGAAATGTCTATCGTGTTTCGGAGACATCTGAATTCACAACGCATCGGGTAAGCCCTACGGTCACGGTGAACTAACAACCACGAGCCAGCTCGCCCTCGAAACGGACCAACACTTCCGGCAAAAGTAATGTCAAACATTCAAACAAGGAAACCAGAAAGAGGCATTTTTCATTTACACAAAGGGATGTTTTTTACATCGAAAAATGAAAGTCCCACAGAGGCAAAAAATAAAATAAAAGCCTAGTACAGGCCCTAATCTACTCGGAATGGCTGGAACCGGAGCGCTCAGACTCTTTCCGCTCAGAGTCATCAGAGTCGGAACCAAGAGCATCCTTAGCCTCTCCTTCGACCCTTTTAGCCTCGGCAATAAGGGCCGGAAGATCGGTGAAGCCATGCTCGGCTTGCTCGAGAGTAATCCTCTGAGACTTTCACTTCTCGTATTCAGCAACAATAGTAGCCTGAGCCTCGACGGCCTCGACGCTCTTCAGAGCCTCGTCCAAATCAGCCTCGGCCTAGGCCAACTTTGCTGCTAGGGCATCCCGAGCCTCCCCAAGAACATTCTGCATCTGGATGGCCGATTGAAGCTCAGCCTGGAAGGCGTCATTTGCATCAGCCATTTCCTTAAGTTTGTTCTTCAGGTCATCGCACATCCGGGCCCTATTCTCCGTTTTCTCTTCGAACACCCTAGCACGCTCCTGATACCGGGCACTCTCAGATTCGAGGAGCCGGTTCCTCTCGGCCAAGCTGGAAGCATATGACTTCACCAAATCCAGCTCCTCCCGGAGCTGGGAGAAAGCGGTCTCAAGCTCACCGAGCCTCGAGGAAATTTGAGCGTTATCCCGATTAAGGCTGATCTTCTCAGCTTCGAGGCTCCGATTGTATTCGGTCATGGTGACCAGCTCACTCCTCAGCTAACGGTTCTCGGCCTTCGCTACGTCTAGCTCGGGCTGAAGATTGGAAAGAGCGACTGCTCGACTCAGCTCCTCCTCCTTCTACCAAAGAAGATGCACATACTTCTCCGTTCCCCGGCCCTGGGCGTCCAATTGGCCCTTAAGATCGTCCATCTCCTACTGGGCGCGGACGAAGGCCTCGTTGACAAGGACCACACTCTGCAAAGGAAGGCAAGTTAAAAATTTGAACAAGACGGGGTTAAAATTCTTAGTAAAGGTGTGCAGAGACGGCTTAAAATCCTACCCGGTTGCCCGCATGCATACCCTCGTTGATAAGGCATTGCCAGGTGACCCCGGTCATCTTCCGCTTGTCCGAATCTGAGACAAGAGGCCTCAGGTAACTCGCTACGCCCACCGGGTGAGAAAGGAAGTTGCAGTCCTCGGGGATGGTGACCACGACCGATTTGGTTCTACTCGGTTCCACGCTCGGCGCCGGAAAAATACGCACCAAGCTGTCCCTGGCCCCAGATTCGGAGGACCGGTTGGCCGACCTCGTGGCCCGAGGGATAGGGAAATGTCCGAATCCCGCAGCTTCGCTGGTAGCGGGAGGGGTGCCCGAGAATATATCGTCACACTCGTCAGGCCTCGGAGCCGGAGTAGAGCAACTTGGTGCAGCCTCAATATCTTCGGCAAAGCTCGGGGGTTCCGCAGTTGCAGTAGGTTCATGCTCGGGCGTCAGATCAACGTCCACGGGGACTTCGATCTCCGGTTCCGGCCCGGTCTTTTGATCGAGTTCAGCAGCGGACGCCTCCCGGGACCTCCTTACCCTTTGCAGGGGAGCTTCTTCAGAAGAAGTTTCACCTGTAATGTCGACAAAGTCAATCGACCTTAGAGGAGCCGGGGAAAGAATTTCTTCCGCACCTGTTTGTGAGACCGAAACCAGGAGTCCTTCAGTAGCGGAAGGAAGAGGTGAAATGGCAACAGCCTCCTCAGGGATCGGAGCAACAGGGGAATCGGCATCAACTCTCAGAATAATGATGTCGGGCTCTGCTTCATCCCGTGAGGTCCGGGCGACGCTCCTCGCCCTCTTCTTCGACTTTTGCCCTCTATCCGAGGGCCTCTTTCTTTTAGCAGGAGCAGCAGCAGCAAGGGCACGACACACACCCGCTGAGTCGAACTCAGATGCCGGCGTGGTGGGTTCGGCACCCGACTCCGGTCTTGGATCCACCGAGCCCTTGGGCAAGCCTGAAAGCCGAAGGAACAATGAGTACGGATAATGAAAAATGCAGTGAACATAGGTAAAAGCAAAGCATTACCGTGGTTTTGGGCGACCCATCGGCCGCGTGACAGGTGGGCCCATGTCCGGTTGTCATGGTCATATTGGCTGAGGAGCGCCGTGACCCATTCATTTAGGTTACGGACGGCCGGAGGAATGTATCCGTTGGCTAATAAAAATAAGAAAAGCAGTGAGAAAATAAGACCGAAGAATGACAAAACATACAAAGGCAATAACTCGAAGTTCAGGCTTACGCTTGTTGTTCCACTCTTCCGGGAAGGGCATGAAATCATTCGGAATGATGTCCGAGGTCCTCACCCGGACGAACCGTTCCAACCAGCCTCGGTCCCTATCTTCATCCATCTTCGAAAAAAAGGGGTTCCAGCTGCATTTTGCTAATTTTATCATGCCGCCCTGGAATAGCCTCGGGGAGTATAGGCGTATCAAGTGGGCCAACGTGAACTCTTTCTTGGCGTTATTGGCCAGTAGTTGAAGGTACGCCACGACCCTCCAAACAATCGGGTCGATTTGGGCTAAGGTCACACCGTAAGTCCGACACATGTCTGGGATGACCGGGTCGATCGGAGGGTCGAGTTTGAGAGTGAAGGGGTAGGTGTAAACGTACAAAAAGCCTTTCCGGTGGTCGGTGACTGATTCGTCTGGCCCCGGGGCGAAAACTTGAACCGAGCGTGTATTCCACCCGCAGTCAGCCCGGACCAGGTCGAGCTTATCCTCAGTAATGGAGGAGGGGTATCGCCTCACATCGAATCCCCTATCGGCCACCAACGAAGGTTTTTCAACCTCGAGATCTTTGCTGAAGTTGAATTTGGCCGGTATAATATCCGAGGCTGTAGGCTCGAAGGAGCTCTTTGCTTTAACCGGAGATACGGTCTCGGTTCCTGGGGATGAAATCGAGGGAATGTCATGGGAAGTGGTTTCAGACATTTGGAAATGTGAAAAGAAGAAGTTGAATAGATTCAAAAGAGGGGCTAAAGAAAACAGAGGGCAATAGAGGAACAGACAATGTGGAAGAACTCAGAAAATGAGAATCAACGGTGGACAGCAGCAGTTCAGTGTGGAGAATGGAGCAGAATTGTCTCCTTTTGCGTAGAGTAGACAACGAATTAGCAACAAAATCGATCTGGAAGGAGAGCAGATGTGATGAAAAGGAATAAGCGAAGAGCAGAAATTTAAAGCAGAGAGGAAATGGGTTGAAGATTTGAAGGGTGCTGAAATGGAGAAATGAAGGGTTAAGAGGACGTTTTATAGTTTTGGGAGTTTTTGCGGTTACAGTTTTCGGCCAATCCGGGAGCGCCACGTGCCCCCATAATTAATGAGAAGCGACTCGAAACGACGTGCATGCGGCGGTTGTCAGAGCAGACCATCCGGGACAGGACACGCGGCCGCTGAAAAGGGAGACGTGACGCAACCGTTCCCGCCAAAATGAGTAGATAACAACGAGCTAACGGGGTCACCGGTTTCGTGATTCATCCACTTCCCGATTACCCCGATAGATCGGTGACCCAGGAATTGTAGGGACTGTCTGTATACGGTAAAAACCGGGTATGAGTCAAAACCGGTGATACGGGGAACAGAAGGAAGGAGGTCACAAGAACATAGATGAAGATTTTCATTCTGAACCGGAGGAACGGTCGGACCGGAGGATCGCCCAGACCGGAGCCAAGCGCGGGGCCAATTGGTCCGGTTTCTTCATCATCGGTCGGTCGAGGCCGTTAGTCCGAATATCCGTGGCTATTGGTTCGGTAGAGCCGTTGCGCGTGAGCTACGCGTCGGTAGCGTCCTGTCATGGTCAACCACCAACCATGCGTGTGTCAGACCGTACGGTCAACCTAACCCACTCAGAGCTGTCTTTCCTCTTGTTTTTTAATGATTTGTATTGTATGAGGCCCATAGAGGCAACACTATAAATAGAGCTCATCCCTCTCCTTTGTGGAGGTTTGCTTACACTTGTCAAGCACACTTTGTAATAGCAATATATACACAAGATCTCTCTTAAACACCTGATTTCAGCCACATTTGCTGTGTTATTTCTTGCATTACTTCAATCGAATAACATTCACACATTAGTGAAACACACAAATATATAGCAAACCACCGATTATCATTGCTTTCGTCGCATCATATCTATATTTATACCTCTCTTTTATCAAGTAGATTGAGGCTTAACCACGTATCTTATACCTACTCACAAATTCAATTGATTATCCAAATTCGGGGTAAACAATATTTACTCAGCAATTAGTTTTAGTTTCACGAAGAAGTTTAAACCTTCTTTTATAGGCTAATTTTGGTGGGAAATGTTAAAAAGTTGGCTCCAATTTTAAATTTTCATTCATAATCTAGATTTACAATTGAAATTTTTACATCTTGTGATTTTTGTTCTAAAGTTTCATTTATTAACTGTACGTACTCCAAAGGATTCATTGAAGTCATTAAGCTTTGTTAGTTGAAGGTTTGAAGTCATTAAGCTTTGTTAGTTGAAGGTTTAATGATACCCCTTCGTTAATTGTTCATCCAACTAAAGTTTAATTACCTACTACTCAATACCCAATGTTACCTTAAATATAATTAAGGGTAAGTTGGTAAAAACACTCCTAATTTTGTAGGAGTGAATAGTTTTTTCAGTGATGTTCTTGAGCTAAAAGAGTCACTTATTATGGAATGGAGGGAGTATTAATATTTTGGTTTCTTCGATCCTCTCAAAATTTCTCTAAGGGTAAACATCTTTATTTTATTTTAAAATAGCCCCTGCATGCTATAATTTAATTTTTTTAAAAATATTTTGATTCAAACTCGAAAAGTCTGTTCGTTACTATTTCTTCCATCTCAAAGTAAGTGTCATCTTAGTAAAACTTACGCACATTAAGAAATCAATAAATTCAATGTGGAGTCTACCAAGCTACTCATATTTATTAGATGTTTTTTAAGAATTAAGCAATATTTAAGAGGGCTACTTCTTTAATGCCTAAGGTATAGTTGGAAACACTTGTTAACTTTTGTCTTGAATTCTTAAGATAACACTTATTTTGGGACAATTTTTTTTTTCTTTCTAAGATGACACTTATTTTGGGACAGATGGAGTGGTAAGTGAAAATGTTTGGTACTACAATCAATCCGATTTGAAATAAGCATTAATTATTTTTTCAAAATTAATTATTTTCAAAATTAATTAAGCCATTTATTACTTATTTATCCCTTGATGTTCCAGTTAATTAGTGAAACATTTATTATAGTGAGACATTTGAATTCTTATATTTCAATATCAGCTAATATATATATATATATATATATATATATATATATATATATATATATATATTACTTCTTGAACGTATTTGTTGCAGGAGAAGGAATTTTAGTTTTTTAATCCTTGTTATAAGAATAGCAGAGAAACTTGTCTGAATGAACTCCTGAAATTAATAAGATTAGCTAGATACTGGTAAATGTATTCTCTATTGCCCTTTAATAATTAAAATTAGGGAAAAGGATCAAATATACTTCTCTATTGTATTTTATTAGTCAACTTTATCCTCTGTTAGTGAAAGTGAACAATAATATCCCACAGTCAATAAAGTTTACACATGTACCCTGTTTGGATGGAAAACCCCAATCAAATTAAACTACTCGATTTAAAAAAACATTTACCCAATTCCTTCCCTGACCTGATCCGACCCGTCCCGTCCAACCCAGCTCCAATTTCATCTTCTTCTCCAAGAAGAATGCTTAAAAAATTTGAGCCAATCTCATTCAATTGTCAATCAAATGAGCTCAAATTTGAGATGTAAATTCCTCAAAATTCAGAGAACAATTTCCTCAAATTAACAATGTAATATTGGCTGAATACATAGGTTTCAGTTGTAACTTCAACTCCATAGCTTATCAGTGCCTTCAAAAGCTACCTGCTTCAAATAACAAGTTCACTTATAACTGTGATGGTCACACCTTCAACTACCTTGTCGATAAACGGCTTCAGTTAGTTCTCTTTAAGCCCCCACTTCGGTTTAATTGTTTAAAACGATGTCGTTTTCTGTTGATTTTTGAGTTGCTGTTTCTGGGTATTACAGAGATCGAAGAAATTTTGAGTAATCCTCCATTTGTTAAGTATTTTTGAGATTTGTTTGTTAGAAGAAATTGGTGGTTGGGGTTTGTTCACTGAATTTTGAGGAATTTCTCATTTGATTGAGAATTGTAGGAGGTTGGGTCAGATTTTTTTAGCATTCTTCTTGGAGAAGAAGAAGAAATCGGGGCTGGGTCGGAGCGGGAAAGAAATTGGGGATTTGATTTGAGGTTTTCCATCCAAACAGGGATACATGTGTAAACTTTGTTGACGGCAGGGATATATTTGTTCACTTTGACTAACAGAGAATAAAGTTGACTAATAAAATAAAGTAGAGGGGTATATTAGACCCTTTTCCCTTAAAATCAATTTAACACTATTTTACATCAATTAAGTTCAAAGTTTCAATTCCACCAAAGACATCACAATTTAATCAATACGAGTAGGCTCAATCTTTAGGTCGATACGCAAGTCGAAGTCGTGTTTTACGCGTGTATGTCGAAGTTGAGATCGCAACTAAGCGTCTTAGTCAAGACTAGTAAAAGGTCAACAGTATTTAAGCGAATCATAGGCATAACTAATAAATACACTTTATTCAAAATAATTTAAGCCGAATATTAGTCAATAAAAGCGATCGTGCTAGAACCGCGGGACTCGGGAAACGCCTAATACCTTCTTCCCGTTCAACAGAATTCCTTACTCGATATTTTGTTTTTGCAGATCAATAATTAATATAGTCATTTCCTTTTGATTAGGAACTCAATAAGGTGACTTGGAACACCAAAACTCAATTTTAAGGGGCGACTCTGAATAAATAAAATAATCCCTTTTCAAATCATCACTTCAATTGGAAAAAAGTTTTGAAATAAATATAAACTCTTTTAAATCCTTTAAGAGGGGTAAAAAAAGGGGTGTGACAATGTATATTGTACATCTATATATAATATAAAGCTAGGGAAAAAAAGAGTGATGTGGCACCTCTCTTTGGCCAAGGATTCTATTTATTTTTTTTCTCCTTTTTTTTGCCTTTTTTATTTTTCTTAATTAGTTTCTTTTAAAAACTTCTACAGGAAGATTGCAACAGTTGGATGGAAAAAGAGTTACACGTTAGTAGTAATTAGTGATGGAAACAATGGTTGCAATTAAAATAATTAAGAGTGTGAAACGTCTAACGGTTGCAATTATAATATTGAAGAGGTTTGAGGCAATGAAAAGTTATGAGGGCAGTAAAGAGATATAATATATGAGAATTGTAAAGATTCAACTGGATGGCCATTTTTGTTCACACAATCGTTGAGGTATGTAAGAGTGATTAGCAAATATCTCTTTATATTTTTCTTTTAATGTACTTTAACGATAGATCATAATTCTTTTGTAGATGAAATTTCTATGATATATATTCTGAGTGCTTCGAACATTGATATGATTTGTAGTTGATTCTCTGGCATCTCGCCTCCATAGAATATTAAATTTAACTATGTGAGGTTTTGTGGCATGCTATTGAAAATCTTTCTGCTATCGGGTTTGAGGAAAAACATTCCTTTATGTTCAAAATATCCAAGCGGCCATGAATGGATAGCTAAATTGCACGTATGAACACCCTTATATATACTTCGACCTGCTATAATTCAGAAGGTATGATATTTTATCGCAGATTCTTATTCTTGTGAAAGCCTTTTGTTTTAGATACTTCATTGGCCTTCCTTTTTTTTATTTTTGTCAAAAGTTCCGGATATTGAGGGCCTATGCAAGAAATAGAAAGTGGACTATATTAATTGCTATGGAAAATTCTCCCTCCTTCTTACGTTTATGTTGACAAGTTTTGTTTCATTGCGATGTTAGATTTTTAGGGTAGTGTACAACATGCATCTTACCTAGCCTTTAAACCTTCATGTCGGTTTTTTTTTTTTTTTTTTAAGTTCCTAAGCAAGCTAATCTTAATATTAGCATTTCCATAGAGTTGGTGGTCGATCGCGAGAACTTTTTCACAGCAAAAAGTGTGGTGTTCATAGCACTTCTCTATTAATGTGATTCAAGGCTTCATGACAAGCTATTATCTTCTTTTCTCAAGTTCTTTTATTTTTTCAATTTGAGTGTGCAATTGCTTAATCTATTTTTTTACTTTCTGAAATTATCTAAATTTTTGTTGTATTTGAAAGCATTTGGAAGTTTTAAATTATTCGGTATGGTTTTTTCAAAAGTTTGTAAGACAATGTTAGATGTTGGCTAAGTTTAGTTGCAAAAGAAGTTGTTTAGTCGATTTATAAAATATCAACGATGTGAAAGCATTTAGATTTTTAAAGAATTTTGTAATGATTTTTAAAAATAATTATAAGGCCATGCTAGATGTTTGGCCGGCTTATTTTGATAATAATAAATTGCTCTGTGCTACATGGAATTATAATTTAAGTCCTTCATTAATCATTTTGGAGAAATTCCAAGATTTGCTCTTGCAGTTTAAACGTGAAACAAAATTGTGATTTTTGTTTTTCGACTTTTACTTCTGAAAAGTTTGATTTTATTTTAGGGGAAAAGAAGAAGTGCATGTGAAGAATTACCGTTTTTTAAAACTAAGGTATTGTCCATTAATATTTTCCCTTTAATCCATTAGGGGCCGTTTGGTAGGTGGGATAAGGATAACAATCCCGGAATATTTCATGGGATTATTTTATTATGTGTTTGGTCATAAGTACTATTTAGTCCCAGGTTATTTTATCCCACCATTTTTAAAAATGATCACATGGGATAAGTTATACATATAGAAAGTGAGATAAAATAATTTCATGAGTTATTCTTGTGTATCCCATCCCACCAACCAATCGATCCTTTATATTATGCTTCAATTAATTGTATTAATTCTTATAAAGATTAAAATAAAAGTTGATGATATTTTCCTTTTCTTTAGGATTCATTGGCATATATTGTTTTTTCGTTCATTCGAAATATATGTTAGATAATTAAGAAAATCGCATTTTGCAATTCTTTTTTTTTTTTTTTGGGTATTATTGAATGAACTTTTCAATTTTATGATAATGAGATATGACTAATGATCTTTATACAAGATGTATCTTATCTTGTGAGTATAAGCGATGATGCATGAATCTTAAGTTTATTATTGATAGTTTGGCAACTTTGATGCACGAGCTATTTATGTCAAAATATATATATTCCTCATTTCATGTAATAGCACACCTAATTGATGGTAAATATTAATTTTTTCATACAAATTATAGCATTAATTTTTAAATTATCTTATTTTTTAATCGTGCGAAGCGCGGATAAGATTACTAGTTACTATATAAAAGTATACATTTTACTGGCTATTATTTGAGTGATCAGATATAAAAGGTATTCCCATGCACAAAACATCCCGTATTTAGCAGGTTCAGAGAAGTATCGCAACCCAAGGAATGTGATGTAGACAACCTACCCTAATGTAATCATTAATGACTACTTTCACAGCTCAAACCCATGAATATAAGTCACACAGAGACAATTTTACAGTTACTCCAACGGTGCTCTCCTATTTTGGTGAATGAACCTGCGAATAAAGGTCACACGGAGACAATTTTACCGTTACTCCAAGAATACTCCTATTTTGGTGAATGATCGAGAGTCTAAAAATTCCTTTAATAAATTTATTATGCAATTTGCGACATCAAAATAGATGTAACCACTTAGGGGTGGCAAATGGGTGGGTTTGGTTGAAAATTGTTTCAATAAAAACGGGTTGGGTTTCAAACCGCCCATATTTTATGTGGGTAAATATGGGTTGGGTTATAAATGGGTGGGTTGGTTATGGGTTAGCCCATATTATACAAGTGTAATATTATTTCAAGTGTAATAATATCTACAATTTTTTTCTTTTGTCAAGTAAAATTAATTTTTTCATATATTCATAATTGATATTATGAAATAGAAATTTTAGGGGTGGGGTGAGGGGTAAATTTTTTTTTTCCCATTTTTTATAAAAGTAAAATATATGAAATTGATTTTTTTTTGGGGGGGGGGGGGGGTGTGGTGTGTTCGTGGGGATGGGGGTGGGGGTGGGGGGTAAGAATATTTTTTCCAATTTTTTACAAAAGTAAATTATATGAAATTGAAATTTAGCGGCCGGGGAGGGGGGGGGGGGGTCATGGAGGGGATGGGGTGGGGGTAAGAATTTTTTTTTCTATTTTTTATAAAAGTAAAATATATGAAATTGAAATTTTTTTTGGGTCGGGGGTAGGGGTGGGGGTGGGGGTAACACATTTTTTTTCCATTTTTTTTTATAAAAGTAAAATATATGAAATTAAAATTTGAGGGGGAGGGAGGGGGGTCGTTGAGGGGGTGGGGCGGACAGTATGAATTTTTTTTCACTGTTTATAAAAGATGAAATGTATGAAATAGAAAATGTGGTTTGGGGGAAGCGGGGGGGGGGGGGGGGGGGGGAGGGGAGGTCGGTGGTAGGGTTAGGGGTCGGAGTGGGTGGAAGAAAAAAATTCCCACTTTTTATATTTTTTTAAAGAAGTAAAATAAATTAATAGAAAATATTTGGGGGGGGGGGGGAGTGGGGCATGGCGGCGTGGGTGGTGGGGTAAAGGTTGAGGTGGGAGGTAAGAAAGAAATTTCTCATTTTCAAAATGAGTTGTTATTCGGTGTAGTATGTTCTTATATGAATATCCATATTTGCCCATATTTTTATGGGTTAAAAAAGAGTCTTTCACCCATATTTACCCACCTGAAATATGATTGACCCAACTCATTAAAATATAGATTAAATGGGCCAATTTTCTAAATATGGACTCAAATTACCACCCCTACAACCACTGACCCAGACGCGCCACCAACGCAACGCTCTAGTTTAATTGCACTTTTGCCGTACAGAAGTCTACATCTACATGGTTAGCGTTTGAATTATTTGAATGAAGAATTGTCGTTAATTCTCGAGGAATAAAAGAAATATTTTCTATATAATTCCAAAACTATCACCCACCACTATTCAATTTACGGTAACCCTACCAACATCATATAAAAATGCCTATGGTTAAATATAATTAACATGTTAATGTTCAAAATTGAATTGGTTCCTGGTCTCAGACAAATTAAAGACTAATGTATAAGTTTGCATTCATCTATACACACACACATTCATGTATTTGGTCCCAATAGAGTTTGCAATCCCACCAAAAATGGTACTTTCCCAGAGAAAAATGATCCAAATGGTCCTTAATGTATGCGCGGGGACTATTTTGGTCCTTCATATTAGTGTTTTAAGAGGCGGGGGCGCGAGGCGGGGGCGCGAGGCGAGGCATTTTACATAGCACGGGACGAGACGTAAGCCCCGAGACAAGGGGCGTAAGTCTCATGGATCTACGGAGCGTATGTTTCATGTATCTTCAATTTTATAAAAGTAAAAGTAATACACTGATAATGCTACAAAATAGTGACAAACGATCAGACGACGCATAAATTTGCCGGAGATGTATATGTTTAGTTAGAGTTTACATGAATCAGACGTGGATTGCTTGGTTTGAACTTTCAACTAGAATTTAACAAATTAACTACTGAGGAAATAACCTCTCTAATACCCCTGCGGGGATGGAGCGACAGAAGTTTTTTTGAGAATTCAATAGAAGGTCACGGCGATACGAGCCATTTATCATTACGATAGGTGTCAAGTGGAAGTGCAGTGACGTATACAGCTGAGGCATCCTAAGTGGAAGATTCATTAAACTGTGAAACGTTACCCTGCCATAATGTGATGTGCTTCCAATGCCAATAAAAAGTAACCCATCTAATAGTATTTAACATCCAAAAAACTGCCAAATAAAACACGTAGTTTTTCGATGGGTTCCCTTGCATTACCAGGTATGAGTGGTTTTGTTGCCGAATTGATAGTATTTTTTGGAATAATTACCGGCCAAAAATACCTTTTAATTCCAAAAATACTAATGACTTTTGTAGTGGCATTTGGAATTATATTAACTCCTATTTATTCATTATCTATGTCTAAATAACAGATACAAATAGTAAATCGAGGTACCCCTTCTATGACAAATTTGAACCTTCCATCTATTTTTGTGCCGTTAGTAGGCCTAGTCTTTCCGGCAATTGCAATGGCTTCTTCATTTCTTCATGTTCAAAAAACAAGATTGTTTAGATCCGCTGGGACCTAAATTTGCCGGAGATATATATGTTTAGTTAGAGTTTACATGAATCAGATGTGGATTGCTTGGTTTGAACTTTCAACTAGAATTTAACAAATTAACTACTGAGGAAATAACCTCTCTAATACCCCTTTATCTCTCAGTATACGTGGAGCACTTTTTTGTTTTTGTTTTTTAGTATGTTCCGAAAAGAATGTCATGATCTTTCTATAATTAAAATAATTAACTTAAACTTTAAAATCCCCTTTTACTTTTAATGAAATAATTTATTTAACAGCACAAATGTCTAAAGTTAGTTTTAGATCAAAAATTTCAAAAATGTTCATTATTTTCTTAAACTATTATGTCTAGTCAAACGGTGTCACATAATTGAGACCCAGGGACAACTTTGTACTAGTTACGGGAGTTTCAAGGTGAACCTATGAGTGACAACTAGCCTTAATTAGGAAGGTGTCAAACAACGATTAGTGATGCTATAGAGTGAGTCTTCAAGAAAATTACGTGACATTTAATGGTGGAGATTAACTGCGTTTACAGAAAAAAGCAAGTTCAATAGACAAATAAAGGAATAAATTGAAAGGAGAATCGGGGACAGAGCTAGCCCTTCGCCTACTGATTCGGCAGAATTCATTAGCTTTGTCACAAATTTTGTATTTATATTAAAAATTCCACGTAATATGTATAAATAACTTATCAAGACCCTAATAACTTTCTTTTTGGAAAATCTAAAATCCATAAGATTCAAAATTCGAATTCTGCCTCTTAACTTTAGAAGAAGCTTGTTTTCTAAACCAAGTCCTTTTCTCCATGATATAAAGACTGCATAAAGTACAAATGAACCCATCTAGATCCAAAAAGGGTAAAAGATTTACTACAAGATACCTAATTGACCTCAGGTATACTCTGTAAGGCAGGCCTCCATGAGCGATGATGCAACTCAAATCGCTCACTAACGTTTACCAACTGCGTCAACAGTTGATATACGGATAGGCCTTGTACGTCTGCCTTACTCATCAGCTTCGACAATTGTTTCTTGGTGATCTTTATCTTTACCTCTTTTATTTTAGTCATGGAAGAATGAATGTTTTCCTTATTTTCTCCCATGAGAATATGTTCTTCCTCCAATTTAACGGGTTTCTCCTCGTGTGTTTCCCGCGGTAAGCCCCAATCTTCGCCTCCCCATTGCAGGGACGATTCATTTTTCATACAATTCCCCATATTACTTGGTGAGTTAATATTATAATAAGCTGATATCTCTTTTCTCTCTTGTAAGCAGAATATATGAATTTTAGTAGCTAAGTAAGTTTTTCTTTGTAATGAAGAAGGATTGTGACATATATATATAATGTAGGAAGGTGTTAGACCCCCAAGTTCGGACTTAGACGCATGCGGGCGAGGGCAGTGTCAAGGGCTTGTACATTGACCCTTGACATGGGCCTATGTGATTGTTGGAAGCAATGTGCGGGGTTGCATGCCTATGGCATGGTGTGCAGCTAAGTCAAGATGTTTGGGTGTTGGCAAAGCAGCTTGACGAATGTCAGTGGCACGGACAGGCACTTGGTACCAGACGGGCATGCGTACAGGCAGTAGGTTGGCACACGCAGACATGGGCATTGACATGGGCTGGCTGGGGCCAAGGCAGATGGGCAAGGAAAAGGGTTGGCATGGCATTGGCATGAAAATGGGCGGAAAATATTCTAAGTGTTAGGCGAAGCTATGAGGCGAAAATCAGGCTAAGGCACGCGCGAGGCAGGTGCACGACACATGTGCGAGGCATGGGCGCGGCACATGCAGAAGGGCCATGCGCGCGGTACATGCGTCGGTTACGCAGTGTGCGCAGCATGTGCAACGGTTAAGGTCAGTTTTTGAAGGCTTTGCCCACATGGGCGAAATATTAGGCCTAAAGTCTGTATGCCATTATCTCAATGTAACTGCTGGCACATGCCTTGCACGCCCCTCCCCTTGTAACCGCTTGTAACTACCCCTGGCAGGTTTGTAAAGTAGACAAAATTTGGCTAAGGCATTATTCAGTGTTGTAAGCCTCCAAATTCGTGAGTCCTTTTGTATATCTGAGAGATAATAAAAAGGTTGGGCATTGCCTGTAAACATTGTGTGTTCCTTTCATTGTGTTTGACCCGAAATTAAATCTAAGTGTCAAAAGTGAGTGTGTGTGCGAAGGCTGAAGTTGGCTGTGACGCCGACTGCCGAGCAGTGGTGACGCTGAAAAAAATCACCCCTGTTTCAACTGGTATCAGAGCGTGGCTACGTTCGTGGCACGATGGCTGGCGGAAGTAGTACGTACAATAAACTGAGGGATAGAGTGGCTGCCCTGGATGCGCTGGTGGGAATGGCTGAAAACGCTGATGATGTGACGTCTATAATCAGTCGCATTCATGCCTTGAACACGGAACTCGCTCAGTTTCGTGAAATTTTGACAATAAGAACAACGGGATATGATGAATTTCGTGAAGAAGCCTTGGTTCAGATCGAGGATTTGAAAAAGTCAAACGAAACTCTGAACTTGGAAGTAGTAGTGCTGCGGAGGGCAATGGATGGTTCTAACATTGGCCATGAGGCAGAACGTTCCAAGGTGAAGATCTCGGAACCTAAAGCCTTTACTAGTTCAAGATCTGCAAAGGAATTGGAAAATATTATGTGGGATATGGAGCAGTATTTCACAACTGCCCGTATTTCTAAGAACGACAAGTTAAGTATCACCACTATGTACTTGACTGGTGATGCGAAATTATGGTGGAGGACCAGGTATGCGGATGATATAAGTGCTGGCAGGCCAAGGATCGATACTTGGGCCAAATTGAAGAAAGAAATGCGTGACCAGTTCCTTCCTAGCAATGCATCTTGGATTGCTAGGGATCGCTTAAAAAGATTGAGGCAAATAGGTTCCGTTCGTGACTATATCAAGGAATTTACTTCTTTGATGTTAGACATCCAAAATATGTCGGATGAGGATAAGTTGCACAATTTCATTTCTGGGATGCAAGCATGGGTCTAAAACGAACTTAGGAGACAGAATGTGAAAGATCTTCCAAATGCAATTGCAGCGGCAGATTAATTGGTAGATTTTCGCTCAACACGTGTTCCATCTAAAATTCCCACTTCTTCTAAGTCCAAGAAAAAGACTGAAAAGAAGGGGGAGTGGAAGAAGGAAGGGCGGAAAGAAGGTGCTGACAAAGGAAAGGCTGTTGCGGACGTTGGAAATTCAAAGAACAAGAAAAATTCAGCGAGTGACAAAGGTTGCTGGACTTGTGGAGGGTCTCACTTGGCCAAGAATTGTCCAAATCGTGAAAGGGTGAATGTTATGCTTGCGGGGAATGTAAATGCAAACGAGAAAGGTGTTGTAGTTGATGCTTTGGCAAACCCACTTGGTTTACTCTTGAACAATCATATTTCATTAGTGAACATGGTGGGGGAGTCATCTACAAATCCTCATTCTTCATTGCTGCACATTGAGATGAAGGTTGACGATAGAGTGTTAGAAGCGATGGTGGATACTGGAGCTACTCACACTTTTATTAATTTTAAAATTGCTGCAAAATTCGGACTCAAATTGACAAAGAGCCCGAATTATATAAAAATTGTGAACTAAGTGGCCCAACTAATTGAAGGTATGACGTATGACGTGAGGGTACTTGCGGGACCTTGGGCTGGAAAACACAGTTTGATGGTGATTCCGTTGGGATATTTCGATATGATACTTGGGATCGATTTCTTGAGGAAGAACTGCTTCGTTCCAATACCCCACTTGGACGGAGTTATGGTGATGCAAGAAAAGATGAAGTGGTTCATAAAGGCTGTTCATCCATATGGCGAGGCAGAAAAATTGAGTAAGTACAAGAGCCCCATTATTTCTGTTATTTCGGTTGAGAAAGGCTTAAATAAAAGTGAAGAAACTTTCCTTGCTGCTTTGGTTGAGATAAAACCTGATGTAAAGGAAGAGGTGCCTGATTGCGTGGCATATGTTTTGGGGGAATTTAAAGATGTTATGCCGCCTGAACTCCCTAAAACGTTGCCACCAAGAAGGGATATTGATCATAAGATTGAGTTGTTGCTGGGTTCTGTTGCTCCTGCACAAGCTCCTTATCGTATGGCTCCTAAGGAGTTGGCTGAATTGCGGAAACAATTGAATGAGTTGCTAGATGCGGGTCTAATTCAGCCCTCAAAGGCTCTGTATGGTGCACCTGTTTTATTCCAAAGGAAACAGGATTGGTCAATGAGAATGTGTGTGGACTATCGGGCGCTGAACAAGGTGACTGTGAAGAACAAGTATCCTGTTCCATTGGTGCATGACCTCATGGACAGATTGTGCAAGGCAAGCTGGTTCACTAAGCTAGACCTCAGGTCTGGATATTGGCAAGTAAGAATAGCAGAGGGTGATGAGTCAAAAACAACGTGTGTTACTAGATATGGCTCATATGAATTTCTTGTAATGCCGTTTGGGCTGACTAACGCCCCGGCTACTTTCTGTAATTTGATGAACAATGTTCTATTTGAGAACCTAGATGATTTTGTTGTGGTGTACTTAGATGACATTGTAATCTATAGTTGCTCATTGGAAGAACATGTAAGCCACTTGAGAATGGTACTGTCTCGGTTGCGGGAGTACAAGCTTTATGTAAAGATGGCGAAATAGGAGTTTGCTCAACAAGAAATCAAGTTTCTTGGGCACTTGGTCAGCCAGAACCAAGTGAGAATGGACCCAAAGAAGGTGCAGGCTATTGTTGATTGGCAGGCGCCGCGAAGTGTGAAGGACTTGAGGTCATTCCTTGGGTTGGCAAACTATTATCGCAAGTTCATTGCAGGGTATTCAAAGAAGGCTGTTGTTTTGACTGATTTGCTGAAAAATAACGTGGTGTGGGTGTGGACTGAAAAATGTGATGGTGCATTCAACTTGTTAAAGGAGGCCATTGCTTCAGAACCCATACTAAGGCTGCCTGATTTCGAATTGCCCTTCGAAGTGCATACTGATGCTTCAGACGAGGCTGTGGGATGTGTGTTGGTGCAATAAGGTCATCCCGTGGCCTTTGAAAGCAGAAAGTTGAATGAAGCGGAACAACGATACGCTACTCATGAAAAGAAGATGGTTGTTGTGGTACATTGCTTGCGGACTTGACGTGTATATCTGCTAGGGACAAAGTTTGTGGTGCGGACGGACCACGTTGCTAATACTTACTTTAAAACACAATGCAAGCTGAGTCCCAAGCAGGCCCGTTGGCAAGAGTTCTTGGCTGAATATGACTTCATATGGGAGCATAAGCCGGGGAAACACAACCCGGTTGCTGATGCTTTGAGTAGAAAAGAGGTATCCGCTGCTATATATTCAATTTCTCGGTTGGAGTTTGATTTTATTGATAATATTAGACTGTGTGCTGCAAATGATTCATTATACACTAAGTTAATGAGTCAAGTTAAAGAGGGGACAGTGCGGAGGTATTAGATCGAGGACGATCTGCTCTATTTCAAAGGGGGGAGAATCGTGGTACCTCAAGGTGGTGGATTGCATAAAGAACTAATGAAAGAGGTGCATGACACTACTTGGGCTGGACATCCAGGTGTTGAACGGATGTTGGCATTGCTGTCTAGGGTGTATTTCTGGCCAAAGATCGAAGATGATGTTGAAGCTTATGTGAAAACTTGTCTGGTTTGTCAACTAGATATAACTGAGCGCAAGAAGGAAGTGGGTTTCCTGCAGCCTCTTCCTATTCCTGAAAGGCATTGGATGTCTATTTTGATGGACTTTATTGGTGGGTTTCCGAAGGTAAACGGTATGACATCAGTCATGGTGGTGGTGGACAGGTTCTCAAAGTATGTTGTTTTTATTGTTGCCCCAGTTGTGTGTTCGTCGGATGTTGCTGCAGATTTGTTTTACAAAAATGTGGTTAAGTTCTTTGGTGTACCAGCTGATATCATCAGTGATAGGGATACTCGGTTCACGGGTCGGTTCTGGACTGCTTTGTTTAATATGATGGGAATTGATTTGAAGTTTTCTATGGCGAACCATCCTCAAACTGATGGGCAAACTAAAAGAATTAATCATTAGTTGGAAGGATATCTGAGGCACTTTGTGACAGCAAGTCAGCGAAACTGCGTGGACTTATTGTTGACACCCAATTTTGTCCCGCCTCTCCTCCGAAATACCTATTTTTTTTTCTTCTAATATTTTTGGAAAAAATAAAAAATATATATTATGTTTACTATAATTATTAGTCTCTTATCAATACCGCTATTGCATTATTCTATTAATTATTCTTATTACTATTACCGCATTTTATTATTATTATTATTATTATTATTATTATTATTATTATTATTATTATTATTATCATTATTATTTATTACTATTATTATAATTCATAATTTTTTATCATTTCGGCATTTTACCAGCTTACGCACACGCATCGCATTTATCTTTGCATAATTAAATAATAGTATTTATCTTACTGTGGATTTTTGAAATATTATTGCACGGCTATTACAACTCCATTTTTATCTGAGCATTAATGATTGCATATTTCATGTCGAACAATATTTTAACATAAGTTATTTAAATAAGTCTCTTATTCAAATTTAGAAGCCGAACTATTTTTTGCACTCGGTCCGTATTTTGACTTACCGGATCCCAAATCAAAGTCCGATTAACTCCTAATATTTTTTGGGACTAGCCCATATCTCTTGTCTCAATTTTTAGACTAGTCCGTGTTTTAATTCGCTAGCCCATTCTTTTAATACCCGATCTAAAAATTGACCCCGTCCACAAATGGACCGGGTCCGATCCGTTGTTCATTCAAAATAAGTGAAACCCTTTTAGGGTTTCCCCTCATTTTCTCTTCACCTTCGTTCTCTTCTTCGCCGCCTCCTCATCCCGCCAAACACACCTCCGCCGTCTTGCACCTGCATCTCTTTGTTTTATTTGTTGCACTCTTCTGTCACTAGCCTCTGTATCTGCTATATTGAGCATGAATCATTAGTCAGGTTGGTCCTTTGCCTTTTAGAGGAGTGTGTGTTGGATATATTAATCCTGCCTTTGTGCCATTGAGGTCCTTATAGTATGAATTTCCTGTGCATATATTTACGCATTGCCTCCTATGCTGCCTATGCTTAAAATGGTCGCCATGTGGCACATGTTATTGTCTCTCGTCTGGTCTGAAATCTATCAAAGTTTCTCAGCATGAATTAATTCAGGCACGTAGTTGTTTTAGCTGTTCCATTGGCTGCCACAAAGCATGTCCTGTTTATGGTTCCTCTTAACGTGTCCTTGGTACATTTATGCTGAGTTTTTGCTTAAGTCTTGTATGTTATTGTACGAGCAAATACGTCTGGTTACGTCTCTGAATGTATATGACGTGTATACTTTCTTCTATACCTCCTCATGAATGTGTGTATATGAGATATACCTAAATATATACAGTGTATATGTAACCTATGGATGTGTTTTTTTGAGTTTAGTTTTATATGTTTAACTTATTCATCGGTTAGATACTAATCTTTTCCTTTGTTCTTATGCATGACTATCGCGTACGAGTCCAAGGGACTCGTTATCTTCGCCATTTGATGTTGGGGCCGAAACCCAACATTATTTCTCTCTCGAGTCAGCCCACCCGCAGCAAATAATAAAAATCTGGGTCGAGGCCCAGGCAGCAGCAACAGCAGCAGTACACAAAACTGTTACTGGGCCAAAACCCAATAACAATCAGATCCGCAACAATCTTGAACATGGGCAGAACCCATTTATTTTCTAATTTCAGCCTTTTTTTTTGTTTGGTGCATTTAACTTGTATTATTTGTCTAACCCATGGCTCTGCTTTATTTTCGCAACTTAGATAAATTCTGATAAATTTAGTAGGTTAACCTTAGTATAATGGGGTAGTAAATTTAAGAGAGATATTAACATTAGTTCCATAAGTTTCCTTCCCTTTTATGTTAAAATTATTTGTGGTATTTATTTTTAGAACAATTGATTCGCAAACTAGCATACCTACATGTTTTATCCTTATTATCATAGATATTTTAAAACATCATTAATACGCATATAAACTCTAGTATACTTTATAAATAACTTTTCAAGTTTGAATCAATCATGTATTTTTAAATCAAGCATAATTAAATAAAATTTAAAGAAAAGGGGAAAGGAAACATTATCGTCTTTCGCATATTATTTACAAAATGGTTTTGGATTATTCTTTGTATAATTTTGTTCCAGGTATAAATTGACCAGGTTTTTTCTCTTAAAAAGTTTTTATCTATATACAAATCATTATATTTTACAAATCTCATTTTTTGAAACAAAATTATTATTTAAAGCTTATTTATAAGTTTTATTTTTTAAGTGGACTACTATATATTTCTTCAAGCTAGTTTAAATAACATCATTATGTTTTTCTTTAAAACCTTAATAACATTTACAACTTATTTTTCTTACGATTTAAGCATTATATCTAATCTAAATTAATTAACCTAAGTTTGGTCGGATAACCGTAAGTTAACGGATTCTAAAGGATGCCTAACCCCTTCCCTTTAGGATAATATAGAGCCCTTACCTAGAATCACACTGGTTAAGCAGACCATTAATTAAGGTTTAGTTTTAACTTTGCCTTAGTTAACATCCAGGTGTCCTAATTCACCGTTAAATTAATTAGGTGGCGACTCCTTAAATAAATCAAATACGAATCACCAATACGTCATACACCCTAAATCAACCCGGTTAAAATGGGGTGTGACAGCTTGGCGACTCCGCTGGGGAACTTTAGGCTCTAACCATAACAGACTTAGGTTAATAGTTAATTTGTTGAATATCTTGTTTGTTTTCTTTTTGCCTTCATTATTGCTTTTCCCTTATATGGTTTTAAGTGTTTGTATTTTATTTCTTATGTAAATTTTTCTATGTAATATGTATATTATTGCTTTCCTTAAATTGGCATTTCGCTCATATTTCTTCCACTCCTGGAAAACTCACACATATTCACACACTTAAAGCGGCTTCGCAGTTTGCGCCCGTGCACTACTAAATTACCCCTTTAGTTGGATTGGTCTTGTGGATTTAGTCGATCGGCGGTGCAGTCGACGGCCACAGACTTTCCACTTCCAAGTTGTCCGCTTGGGGAGCCTTGTCTCATAAGAAAACCATTCTTAGTCTACCTAGGGTAGAGCGAAACCAAAACCTTGTAAGGACATGCATCATTTTAAACCTAGGAAGCTTAATACCCTTGGTGTATTAAGTTCATTAGTCAACCTTACCAAATGTCCAAATGAGTCTATGACTCTAAGTGACACTACTCACTATCTATGTGCATTATTTGAAGGACAAATATGTGGAATATGTGGACCTAATACTCTATAGATAAATATTTCAAGGAAACTGACATTTTGTTGCAGGTTGCCGTGGAGCATTAATTAATGCCGGAGGTTGAAGACAACCAAAGGAAATTAGTGAAGTTGAAGTATTAGATATCTTAGGTTGATTTTGAGATGTATTATTGGCATGTAATAATTTTTATTCTTGCAAATTACTTTTAGGAGGAGTTGTGGAATAATACATAAAAGACATGTTTGTCCTTCAAATATTCGTTAGGCCTACCTCTGGCATAAAGAGGTCCCTTGCATTATAAAACGCGATGTATTATGTGCAATAATGTGTTTATATGCAATAATATGTCCTTACCGTATACTGACTCATTTTCTTTTTTCTTTTTCTTGTTTTATCTTTTTTCTTTTTTTAAAATTTATTTTCAAAATAAAGAGGTTGACTTGTGCTAAAGGGGAACTGGCGGAGCATCCATATTTCACACGGTCTAGAGCCAAGAAATCAGACTCTGACTCATCACTAATCATCTGGTTAACTAAAAAGACTCGTTCTAAAATGGATCAAAGTTTGATCAATGCAACCACTTCATCTGAGCCATCTCTTAGTTTGCCGATCACGAGTGATCCCACATCTTCTAATCAACCAGAAACACATTTGGAGATCATTGCTCGTTTGGAGCGACGAGTTGCTCAATTAAGTCACATGGTACTTCACAACCGGTCATTTTCTCAAACGCCACCACATATGACTCCATCTCATGGGGTTCGTCAGACTTTGCCTATGCCACCTCCATTCCCAAATTTGGACGAATTTAACCAAGCAAATTATTTTACCACCTCTCAGCCGGTTCGTTCCGAACCCCTCACTCAAAATGCTCCCCTTTTATTTACAACCACCTCTTCAAAAACTCAGTTCATACCGCTGGCACATGATGTTACCAATGCACATCAAGTTCCGCCAATATATACTTATACCACAGCTCCACCCATGACACAAATCCAGGGACAATGTCGCACAGATGTTGATCATTATGTCGAGGAAAGGACACGATCACTGACAAGGTTAAGACGTCAGGAATGACAAGGTCTGGGAGGTGCTATTCTCCAGAAGAACTAGTTAGATTGGGGCAACTTAAGGAAACCAACGTACCTCCCAAAAGGGTCGTGACTGAATTCGAAGCAGAAGAATTTCTGAGGAAAATTAAAGCTAGTGAGTACTCAGTTGTGGATCAGTTGAAAAAGACCAATGCTCAAATTCCTATTCTCTCTTTGCTTTTGAGTTCAGATATGCACAGAAATGCACTGTTGAGGATTTTGAATGAAGCATATGTTCCAAGCGAAACAACTAGTGAGGCGTTAGCTGGGATGATTGAGCGCGTGCTTGACAGTCATCAAATCAGCTTCGATAATGAAGAATTGCCGCCGGAAGGATGCATGCATAACAAAGCACTCCATATAACTGTCAAGTGTCGTAACATGTTTGTGGCTAAGGTATTAGTTGATGGGGGTTCTGGACTCAACATCTGTCCATTAACAAGTCTGAAGAAGATCGGATATAATGTTAGCGAGCTCAAGACCAGTGATATGAATATTCGAGCATTTGATGGGGCTCCAAGGCGTCCTATTGGGGAAATAGAGTTGAAAGTGTTGATTGGCCCTGTTGAATTCATTATGGACTTTCAAGTACTTGATATTTCCACGTCATACAATATGCTGTTAGGTAGGCCGTGGATTCATCTGGCTGGGGCTGTACCATCTACTTTGCACCAAACTGTCAAATTCGAGTGGGATCAACAACAAATATGTATACATGGAGAAGGAGACACGTCTTTCTATATAGAGCAATCCACTCCATTCATCGAGGCAGAAGGAGGTTTCGACGGAGCAGCTTACCACGCTTGGGAGGTTGTGAATGTCACTAAGGAGAGTGAAGTATGTCAAACTCAAGAGTTCAAAAGATCATGCGCCGCAATTATGGTTGCAAAAGAAATGGTGAGAAATGGGTACCAACCTGGATTTGGGCTAGGGAAAACACTAAATGGGCGGGTTGAGCCAGTCGTTCTCCCTACGCAACAGTTTACATTCGGTTTGGGATATGAGCCAACTGAGGAAGAAGTGAAGAAAGCACGAAAAAATAAAATGAAGGAGATTGCATTGCCAAAACCTATTCCTACCATTGATCAAACTTTCTCAAAACCTTCAGATCTGATTGTTGAAGTTGCCTATGATGATATCGTGGAAGGAGTCAAAAACCTGTTCGTGGAAGATGAAGATGATCATGCTATGATAATCAAAGACTTTGCTGAAATATTGACTTTATAGGCTGGTGAGCCAGGACCTGAGTTGCAAAATTGGACTTCTATCTTAGCCCCGGTTCGCCGGGAGTTTCAGTATTTTAAGTTTAAATTTCCTTTTGTAGTAGGCCGGAGGCATCAACTAGAACATTTAGTTCCTTTTGTCATGTTGCCTTTATGTTTTGTTACGGCCTTTTTAAATTAAGATTCTGTCATTTGTTTTGTAACGAACTACGTTTGGCCTGACTTCCTGTTGGATACGTAGGCAGCCCATATCGGGTTCGGCCACTCTTTTCAAATCATTTCAGTATTTTGTTTGTAACGAACTACGTTTGGCCTGACTTCCTGTTGGATACGTAGGCAGCCCACATCGGGTTCGGCCACTTTTTCAAAATATTTCAGTGTTTTGTTGTATGGGTGGAACTACGTGTGGCCTGATTTCCTTTTGGATACGTAGGCAACCCATATCGGGTTCGGCCCCCCCTTTATTAAAAAAAAAAAATCAAAAGTCTTTATTTTTACCACGAACTACGTCTGGCCTGATTCCTTTGGGATACGTAGGCAACCCGAGGCGGGTTCGGCCCTTCTATCTTAAAATTTTTATCTTCAGTTTGTCCAAACATTTTGGTTCCTATAAAATACATAAGGATTTTTATTCAAGACTTGGTCTTCCCACCGTTTAAATTCATGTGTTTTAGTATCTTGAAACTGGGACAAATTTTTGAAATCGGTCAAATCACTTTCAAAAATTTTTCATTACAACTTTCTCACTTTTCGATCGTTTAGAGCCAAGCGTTTCCAGGACTTGAAACTGGGACAAATTTCGAAGTCGGTCAAATCACTTTCGAAAACTTTCATTATAAGTTCTTATTTTTCAATTGTCCAGAATCAAGCATCTCTAAGACTGAAACTGGGACAAATTTTTAGAAGTAGCATAAAAGTGGTCTTAAACAAAAGTCCATCCATATTTCTAAAATATGAATAAATTCAAAAATCGAGTCTTCTTAATCATGTTACATATTAGAGCCACTAAGTATTTCCTTTCAAAGTCATCCAAATCTCATTACTTTTATTTTCAAAATACATTTTTTTTATATAACTGAAACTCCCCGGCAAAGATATGTGGTGAGACATCGAAGAACGTGGACGCGACCGAGACAAAAGTCAATTCAAGGGCCAAGTTCCCCGACATGCACAAGTCAACCAATTTTCTTTTAAACTCACAATTTTTCTTTGTTGAGACAGGTCCAATTAACATGAACACGGTGCATGTATTAAATTATGGGCGTGATAAAAAAGTTAACTTTCTTCAAAATGCAAATACTCTTCAGCGTGGATGCAAAGGTAGCTTATGCCGAACGGTGGACGTCGTTCCACTCATCACGAAATTTCGATTGCAACAGTGGACACAAGTTCATCTTCTCAACCGAGGGCTGTAAGTATAATTCTTTTAGACCCAGCTATTGATTCTTATCACTAACAGTTGTTTTAGCTCGTGACATTCATCGATGGATCAAATACATATAATCATGGACACTGACCTTGATCACCTGTTATTGGTTAGAATTCCTCAATTTCGTCATCACTTCATACATGTTCAAATCATTATCAAATTCTTTTAGAATGAAGTATGTTAATAAGATAACAAGATCGAAATATTGCATCGTATATCAAATTGTGGGGGTTAATTATAGATTTAACTTCCGTCACAACGGGACATGGATTAAGATGTGGATATCTTTTTACAATACTATTTCTAAAGTGGACGTGGATTTACATTCACATTGTGGATGCGAGCATGGAAGTGGAAATAGAATTATATTACAAAAAAAATATACATATAATTGTAGAAAGTGGATACAGATTTATGTTTTCGAAAGTAAAAGTGAATTTATTTTTGCGTCGTATAATGCAGACGTGAAAGTAGATGTAAATTTACTGTTGTACCGTATAATACGGACGTCAAAGTCGACGTGGATTTATATTTTGTACCGTGAAATGCGGACGTAGATTTATATTTTGAACGGTGAAAGTGGACTTGGATTTATTTTTCTGCACCCTGAAAGTGGATATGGATTTACATTTTTTGCACCATGGGAAGTGGACATGATATAGGCACCCACCTTAGAATGCGGGTATTTCAAAATTTAATTTAGGCACCCACCTTAGAATGCGGGTATTTCAATGTTCAATTCAGGCACCCACCTTAGAATGCGGGTATTTCAATGTTCAAATAAGGCACCCACCTTAGAATGCGGGTATGTCAATTTTCAATTTAGGCACCCACCTTAGAATGCGGGTATTTCAAAATTTAATTTAGGCACCCACCTTAAAATGCGGGTATGTCAATTTTCAATTTTAGGCACCCACCTTAGAATGCGGGTATTTCAATATTCAATTTAGGCACCCACCTTAGAATGCGGGTATGTCAATTTTCAATTTTAGGCACCCACCTTAGAATGCGGGTATTTCAATGTTCAATTTAGGCACCCACCTTAGAATGCGGGTATGTCAATTTCAATCGAGGCACCCACCTTAAAATGCGGGTATTTCAATGTTCAATTCAGGCACCCACCTTAGAATGCGGGTATTTCAATGTTCAAATTAGGCACCCACCTTAGAATGCGGGTATGTCAATATTCAATTTAGGCACCCACCTTAGAATGCGGGTATTTCAATGTTCAGTTCAGGCACCCACCTCCGAATGCGGGTATCTTATATTTCAAGTTCAGGCACCCACCTCCGAATGCGGGTATCTTATATTTCAAGTTCAGGCACCCACCTCCGAATGCGGGTATCTTATATTTCAGTTCAGGCGCCCACCTCCGAATGCGGGTATCTTCTATTTCAAGTTCAGGCGCCCACCTCCGAATGCGGGTATCTTATATTTCAAGTTCAGGCGCCCACCTCCGAATGCGGGTATCTTATATTTCAAATTCAGGCACCCACCTCCGAATGCGGGTATCTTATATTTCAGTTCAGGCGCCCACCTCCGAATGCGGGTATCTTATATTTCAAGTTCAGGCGCCCATCTCCGAATTCGGGTATCTTCTATTTCAAGTTCAGGCGCCCACCTCCGAATGCGGGTATCTTATATTTCAAGTTCAGGCACCCACCTCCGAATGCGGGTATCTTATATTTCAAGTTCAGGCGCCCACCTCCGAATGCGGGTATCTTATATTTCAGTTCAGGCGCCCACCTCCGAATGCGGGTATCTTATATTTCAGTTCAGGCGCCCACCTCCGAATGCGGGTATCTTATATCTCAAGTTCAGGCGCCCACCTCCGAATGCGGGTATCTTATATTTCAAGTTCAGGCACCCACCTCCGAATGCGGGTATCTTATATTTCAAGTTCAGGCACCCACCTCCGAATGCGGGTATCTTATATTTCAGTTCAGGCGCCCACCTCCGAATGCGGGTATCTTATATTTCAAGTTCAGGCACCCACCTCCGAATGCGGGTATCTTATATTTCAGTTCGGGCATCACCTCCGAATGTGGATTCAACTTTCGAAACAGGGGCTGCAAGTGTAACTTCTCCAACCCTGTCTTATTTACATATATTTATTTATTGCTAACAATTGTTTTTAGCTGGTGGCTTTTGACAACATCAAAGTTGGCATCACACATCAAATCGTGGAACTATTTCTTCGGCAGCGAACTGGGGCAATTTGTCGGGAAGGATAATCAGACTTCCCGACACGGGTCAAAGATCTACCTCGAACACTCGCCTCTAATTACAAGTATTCTCTTGCGTTCCAGCAATTCAATTTTCAGAATTCTAAAGTTTCTATCACAATACCCAGTGTTATCATAATTCAGCCCTGGGACAATATTTTGCAAGTTTCGCGCCAATTGGGGTTCAAGTGTCGTAGCTGTCCCAGAACTACACTCGACCTGATTCTCGTGCAACCCGAGATATGCAGGCAACTCAGAGGCCGGAGTTCGGTCATAATTTTCTCAAGTTTCCTTTAGCCGGGACAAAATAGGCTATTGAGTCAACGTCTTTGCCCGACAACTCTTTTCATCATTACCGGGCAAAGAGGGACAAGTTGTTGACACCCAATTTTGTCCCGCCTCTCCTCCGAAATACCTATTTTTTTTTCTTCTAATATTTTTGGAAAAAATAAAAAATATATATTATGTTTACTATAATTATTAGTCTCTTATCAATACCGCTATTGCATTATTCTATCAATTATTCTTATTACTATTACCGCATTTTATTATTATTATTATTATTATTATTATTATTATCATTATTATTTATTACTATTATTATAATTCATAATTTTTTATCATTTCGGCATTTTACCAGCTTACGCACACGCATCGCATTTATCTTTGCATAATTAAATAATAGTATTTATCTTACTGTGGATTTTCGAAATATTATTGCACGGCTATTACAACGCCATTTTTATCTGAGCATTAATGATTGCATATTTCATGTCGAACAATATTTTAACATAAGTTATTTAAATAAGTCTCTTATTCAAATTTAGAAGCCGAACTATTTTTTGCACTCGGTCCGTATTTTGACTTACCGGATCCCAAATCAAAGTCCGATTAACTCCTAATATTTTTTGGGACTAGCCCATATCTCTTGTCTCAATTTTTAGACTAGTCCGTGTTTTAATTCGCTAGCCCATTCTTTTAATACCCGATCTAAAAATTGACCCCGTCCACAAATGGACCGGGTCCGATCCGTTGTTCATTCAAAATAAGGGAAACCCTTTTAGGGTTTCCCCTCATTTTCTCTTCATCTTCGTTCTCTTCTTCGCCGCCTCCTCATCCCGCCAAACACACCTCCGCCGTCTTGCACCTGCATCTCTTTGTTTTATTTGTTGCACTCTTCTGTCACTAGCCTCTGTATCTGCTATATTGAGCATGAATCATTAGTCAGGTTGGTCCTTTGCCTTTTAGAGGAGTGTGTGTTGGATATATTAATCCTGCCTTTGTGCCATTGAGGTCCTTATAGTATGAATTTCCTGTGCATATATTTGCGCATTGCCTCCTATGCTGCCTATGCTTAAAATGGTCGCCATGTGGCACATGTTATTGTCTCTCGTCTGGTCTGAAATCTATCAAAGTTTCTCAGCATGAATTAATTCAGGCACGTAGTTGTTTTAGCTGTTCCATTGGCTGCCACAAAGCATGTCCTGTTTATGGTTCCTCTTAACGTGTCCTTGGTACATTTATGCTGAGTTTTCGCTTAAGTCTTGTATGTTATTGTACGAGCAAATACGTCTGGTTACGTCTCTGAATGTATATGACGTGTATACTTTCTTCTATACCTCCTCATGAATGTGTGTATATGAGATATACCTAAATATATACAGTGTATATGTAACCTATGGATGCGTTTTTTTGAGTTTAGTTTTATATGTTTAACTTATTCATCGGTTAGATACTAATCTTTTCCTTTGTTCTTATGCATGACTATCGCGTACGAGTCCAAGGGACTCGTTATCTTCGCCATTTGATGTTGGGGCCGAAACCCAACATTATTTCTCTCTCGAGTCAGCCCACCCGCAGCAAATAATAAAAATCTGGGTCGAGGCCCAGGCAGCAGCAACAGCAGCAGTACACAAAACTGTTACTGGGCCAAAACCCAATAACAATCAGATCCGCAACAATCTTGAACATGGGCAGAACCCATTTATTTTCTAATTTCAGCCTTTTTTTTTGTTTGGTGCATTTAACTTGTATTATTTGTCTAACCCATGGCTCTGCTTTATTTTCGCAACTTAGATAAATTCTGATAAATTTAGTAGGTTAACCTTAGTATAATGGGGTAGTAAATTTAAGAGAGATATTAACATTAGTTCCATAAGTTTCCTTCCCTTTTATGTTAAAATTATTTGTGGTATTTATTTTTAGAACAATTGATTCGCAAACTAGCATACCTACATGTTTTATCCTTATTATCATAGATATTTTAAAACATCATTAATACGCATATAAACTCTAGTATACTTTATAAATAACTTTTCAAGTTTGAATCAATCATGTATTTTTAAATCAAGCATAATTAAATAAAATTTAAAGAAAAGGGGAAAGGAAACATTATCGTCTTTCGCATATTATTTACAAAATGGTTTCGGATTATTCTTTGTATAATTTTGTTCCAGGTATAAATTGACCAGGTTTTTTCTCTTAAAAAGTTTCTATCTATATACAAATCATTATATTTTACAAATCTCATTTTTTGAAACAAAATTATTATTTAAAGCTTATTTATAAGTTTTATTTTTTAAGTGGACTACTATATATTTCTTCAAGCTAGTTTAAATAACATCATTATGTTTTTCTTTAAAACCTTAATAACATTTACAACTTATTTTTCTTACGATTTAAGCATTATATCTAATCTAAATTAATTAACCTAAGTTTGGTCGGATAACCGTAAGTTAACGGATTCTAAAGGATGCCTAACCCCTTCCCTTTAGGATAATATAGAGCCCTTACCTAGAATCACACTGGTTAAGCAGACCATTAATTAAGGTTTAGTTTTAACTTTGCCTTAGTTAACATCCATGTGTCCTAATTCACCGTTAAATTAATTAGGTGGCGACTCCTTAAATAAATCAAATACGAATCACCAATACGTCATACACCCTAAATCAACCCGGTTAAAATGGGGTGTGACACTTATTGGACAGTGCACAATTTTGCTATAATTTGCATAAGTCGTCGGCAACGGAGATGAGCCCGTTTGAGTTAGTCCTAGGCAGACAGGCTATGACTCCACTTGATTTCGCTAAGCAGAAGACTCAAGGGAAATGCCCTGCTGCCTATCGTTATGTTAGGGACAAGCAAGAAGTGCTTGTAGAAGCGCAAGACAGTTTGCGCAAGGCCTAGAAATGGATGAAAATGTATGCAGACCAGCGTAGAAGAGCGTTGGAATTTAATGTTGGTGATAGGGTGCTGCTCAAGCTTACTCCCCAAATCTGGAAACAGATTACAAGTTTAGGCACCGTGGTTTAATCCCAAAATATGATGGACCATTTGAAGTAGTCCAGAAGGTTGGTGAAGTTGCTTATAGGTTGAAACTGCCTGAAAGGTTGAAATTACACCCAACCTTCCATGTAAGTTTTCTGAAGCCTTATTATGAAGATGCTGATGATCCGGACAGGAACCAGTCAAAGAGAGCACCAACTGTGGTGCGCACATAGTTCGTCGCTGAGATTGAAAAGATATTGGATCACCGAGTACTTGGTGTCAAGAAGAATAGGCGGACAGAATTTCTGATTCAGTAGAAGGGTAAGCAAGAAGTTGATGCTACTTGCGAAAAGACTAAGTCACTTTGGCAGTTCGACAAGCAATTGGAGGACTACCTGAAAACAGCCTCGACGAGGACGTCGAGTTCAACTGGTGGGGGTGGTTTGTTAGACCCCCAAGTTCGGACTTAGACGCATGCGGGCGAGGGCAGTGTCAAGGGCTTGTACATTGCCCCTTGACATGGGCCTATGTGATTGTTGGAAGCAATGTGAGGGGTTGCATGCCTATGGCATGGTGTGCTGCTAAGTCAAGGTGTTTGGGTGTTGGCAAAGCAGCTTGACGAATATCAGTGGCACGGACAGGCGCATGGCACCAGATGGGCATGCGTGCAGGCAGTAGGTTGGCACAGGCAGACATGGGCATTGACATGGGTTGGCTGGGGCCAAGGCAGATGGGCAAGGAAACGGGTTGGCATGGTGTTGGCATGAAGATGGGCGGAAACTATTCTATGTGTTGGGCGAATCTATGAGGCGAAAATACGGGCTAAGGCACGCGCGAGGCACATGAGCGAGGCAGGTGCACAACACATGAGCGAGGCATGCGCGCGGCATATGCAGAAGGGCCATGCGCGCGACACATGCGTTGGTTACGCAGTGTGCGCGGCATGTGCGACAGTTAAGGTTGGTTTTTGAAGGCTTTGCCCACATGGGAGAAATATTAGGCCTAGAATCTGTATGCCATTATCCCAATGTAACTACCGGCACATGCCATGCACGCCCCTCCCCTTGTAACTGCTTGTAACTGCCCCTTGCAGGTTTGTAAAGTAGACAGAATTTGGCTAAGGCATTATTCAGTTTTGTAAGCCTCCAAATTCGTGAGTCCTTTTGTATATCTGAGAGATAATAAAAAGGTTGGGCATTGCCTGTAAACATTGTGTGTTCCTTTCATTGTGTTTGACCTGAAATTAAATCTAAGTGTCAAAAGTGAGTGTGTGTGCGAAGGCTGAAGTTGGCTGTGACGCTGACTGCCGAGCAGTGGTGACGCTGAAAAAAATCACCCCTGTTTCAGAAGGAATGGTTCAAATTGAAGCAAAAGGTTGTAGATGTCACGAGGGAGTGGATCTAGTGGACGTCCAACTTGGCAGGTGAACAAGCTTTGATCTTATAATTTGTGGGCCCAACTCCACCTATATTTGGGTCTAGGGAATTTAAGGACTACGTACGGCTAGAAGCTCATCAGTTGGTCTTACCATTGTTTATTTTTAGGTTTTTGAATAATAATAATGTTCTAACTAACTTATACACATTTGATTTAATTATGAGGTATCTAACTATTTCTCATGTTTTAATTTATATGACACTCTTATTTGTTAATCAGTCGCAAAAGAAATGACTTCTTTTCATATTTTGTAACAATATCTTTAACTTCAATCTTCTCATTGTATCATTACCTTAATGATTTATAGCCACAAGAATTTATATAGCTTATTCTAGATCACAAGTTTCAAAAGTTTTCCTATTTTCTCTTAAAATTTTGTGCTCAATTAAACACCTTCAAATAAATTGAGACAGAAGTACCTTTTATTAACACATGTGAGTTTTTCTATTCCAGATTTTCTGAATTCTTAACATTCTCTAATGTATTAATGTTATTCTATTTTACAATTATATTTATATCACATGGGAAGTGTATATTAACTTTGAGTAGTTTTTATTTTTTATTTTAAACAATTACAACATTATGTAAAAATAACTAGATTAAATTTTAAAAAAAATTATAGCAAGTTATACACGAGAAAAAACAGAAAAAACGAAAAATGACCGAGGTCGGCTAAGACTTCCATAAGCCAAAACTGTATATGAACACAATAAATTAGGGGTGAACATTGTTTACCCCGGATTACGAGTAACAATTAAATTTGCAAGTGGTGGATAGGATATGTGAATGAACTTAATCTTTTGGTAAAATTGTTTCTTAGTGAATGCATATTATATAAGTATGTATGTGATATAATGTAAGCTATAGTAGATATTGTAAGATAATAACGGTAATAATCTAGAAAGGACGGGCTAATCAACGTATAGGGTTGGCTCGATTTGGAGGAACTTCTCAGATCCGGACCAAAATATTTGAAGAGATCTTTATAATATTTGCTGATTATAGTTTTGTGGAATAGTAAAAACTAACTTAAAAAAGGAAGGGATTGCCCTCTATTTATAGGTAATCCTAATGGGCCTTTAGTACAATGCTATACAGCCTTTCCGAAAAACCCTAGAAAGGATAAGGCTGATTCGTACGGTCTGACACTAGTACCGTTGTCAGTGCAAATGGCGGAACGATTTGATGAAGCGTGGAAGCCCCATAGCTGACTATCGGGACCAAAACGGATATGCTCATTCAGGCTCGGATTTGCTATGCCCGGTAGAATACCCCCGGTGTGAAGCAGGGTTGAATGCGTTCGTGCTCATTCAAACCTGTGTTTTACTCCAGTCCCATCGGACACAAGTTGATCCGGTTTTCACTGTATACAGATAGTCCACACACTTTCCAGACCAGAGTTTCACCGAAGTGACGGGAAGTGGAAAAGACTCTCATGGTGACTTCCTTAATAAGTTCGTTCTTATCTTCAAAATAAGCGGGAACTGTAATGTCCCCTCACGTCACGTCCTTTTGACTTCGGCCACGTGTCTCATTCCGAATGACCAACTTCGGTAACCCTCTCAGGTCATGTCACTTCAACTCACATCTCATTAAATTTTGGACACCTGTCCTTTCTGGATTGGCTGGCTTCGGTAATCGCCACAGTCATCCGTCTATATAAGAGAGTTACAGTCGTTTTTTTACTTTTCACATTTCACTTTCATCTTTTCTCATCTTCGTTTCTTCGCTTGATCTGATCTGTTATCTCGAATATTCTTTCTTATTTTCAGCCACCAAATCTTCAAATCTTCGTCCCTCTTCAAATCAAAACCTTCATACCTTCAACCCGAATCTTTATATCTTCAAGTTCATATCTTCATCTCCGCTTTCAAATCTTCATCCAAACCTTCAAATCTTCATCCATACCTTCAAGTCTTTATATTCACTTCTTTATAAATTCATATTTGACCAAAATGTCAACGAACACCGATTCTGCTTCTCAGAACGTACCCTCGGTTTCTTCTTCGGGTGCCGAACCTGCTTCCAAACCCGAAAGTAAAGTACTTCTTCAACCGATGGCCAAAGACATAATACCGTCAAAGCCCAATTATAACTATAAATTTGCAGTTGAAAAGGCAGTGCAAACGCCGGATAGGGGTTTTGACGTGAGACAGTACCATTCATCAATTAAAGAGAATCGCCTCCCTCGGGTTCGGGCCGAGCATGGATGGGACAAACGTCCGGTACAGGTGTTTGCTCCCGGTGATGACAAATCCATCACCGATTATAAGCAAGGGTTTCTATACATTTATATGTACCCGTTCACTCTCAAGCTCGACCCCCCGATTGATCCGGTTATTCTCGAAATGTGTCGGATATACAATGTGTGTCTTGCCCAAATTGGGCCGATTATCTGGAGGATCGTGGCCTGCCTTCGTCTATTGGCGAGTGACCACAATAAGGAGTTCATGTTGGCACATTTTATTCGATTATATTGCCCCACGATCTTTCGCGGAGGTGTGATAAAGGTTTCCAAACGGGGCCGAAACCTGATCCTTTCTTGTCTCAATAAGGACAGAGGCCGAGGGTGGCTTGAGCGCTTCGTCTAGGTGAGGACACAAACATTATTCCGGCTGAGTACATGCCTTTTCTTGAGAAATGGAATGATAAATGTGAGTTCCTCAAATGTGTTTCTTTCACGTGTATTTGAGTTTTTTTTTCTTTTTTTTCCGACTTTTTTCAATATTGCAGCTGAATCATGGCTCCCTGCTGCCATTCGTAATTTCCCCGAGTAGGTCGAGGCAATCATCGGCCAACATTTACAGGAATAACGGACATGGGCAGATTTATCTCGTGACCGGTAGGTTGCGCAGAACCACGGTAACCTTTTCTTCAATTTGATGCTTATCACATATATTCGTTTTGCCTTTTCTTTCTTTAACTCTTCGATGCCTAGATTTGGGCAAAGGTTCTGTGGAACCACGACCTGCTCCAACGGATGAGCCTGTGACACCACCGCTCGGATTTTGATATGACATGATCGTCCTGGCTTATTGCCGCAGCCGAAAAGAGACAAAGAAAACCCTCAACCACAGGTCAGAAGAAAAAGAAGAGGTTGAGGATTGATATTTAAACCCTGAGGGATGAACCCAAGCCCGACATTATACTTTGAAGAGTTGTGGCGGGACCCTCCGTTGCTGAGGAAGAAACTACCACCCCAACCCTGACTATAGGTGGGGAGGATGAGATTCCTTTTTCCTCCGGTAACCGAGTATCTCCAAGATCCAATTCCATTGAGGTCTGTTGAATTTATTGACATTTCAGGTGATGCTTCACCCAAAGTGGCACCTTTGGTGAAGAGGCCTAGAAGGTCCGGCCCGACCTTAGAGATTGAGGCTGCCTAAAGGGTTGAAACGACCCTAGAGATTGAGGTCACTGCAGCTACTGACCCGTCGCCTAGTGTCTACCCAGCTACTGCGACCGAGGCTCCTACAACTACTGACACTGCTGGAGCTGCTCCGTCTTCTCTTACTGCTCCTTCTTCGAGACCGGATAACCTCAATGATATGCTTACCGGTACCCCTCATGATATGGGGGTAGCCTCGGGATTTGGTCACCTCCGTGTTTCACGAGCCACGAGGGTTGCCAGCCGATCCACTGAAATAGGTACGAGGTCAAAACTTGTTAATATTTTCCCAACCCCGAGTGTAGAACCGAGGAGGACTAAGTCATCCGTGGTCATCTTCCCCGAGGACTGCAGCTTTTTATTACGTCCCGTGAGGGTTGCAAGTTATCTAAGACCTCTTGTTTCAGATTCAGACAAGGAGAAGATGGAGGGACTCCTATGGCAATGTCTTAGAAACGAAGGCATGCATGCTGGCAACCGGGTAAGTGTTCTTACACGTTTTTACAGCACCGATGTGTGATCCTCCGCTTTCGCTAATTAATTTTTATAACTTTGTTCATTTCACTTTTTGCAGAGTGTTGTGCTCATAAATAAAGGCTTCATCCGAGCCCAACATGAAGTAGATGATTTTAAGGCCCAGCTGGATGGTCAGGATCAGGAGACCGAGAAGTTTAAACTTCTCTTGCAGGAAAAAGAGGACCAACTGAACCGGGTAGTCGCTCCCCCGAACCTTCAATCCGAGCTTAAGGCAGCCAAAGCTGATAACCTTTTTTTAAAGGCCGAACTCAATGATGCAGTTGAAAAGAATAGGCTCCTGGACGAGGATAACATAGACCTTGTTCGAGAGAATGCTAACGTTGCTACCAAACTCGGTGAGTTTGAGGCTACTATAGCCCAACTACGATGTGAGCTTAACTCGGTCAAGGTTGATGCCGAGAAAGCGGTAGAAAGGTCTAGCTAGCTTCAAACCGAGAGAGCCATCGAGAAGGAGAAACTAAGGATAATTGAAGAAAAGGCCGAGACTCGTACCCGGATCAGTGATGAGCTTAAGAGTAAGCTCGAGGAAGCTATTGCGGCCAACGATCGTCTTCAGACCAAGCTTGCATCTGTCAACCATGTTCAAAGCACTCAAGTTGACATGAAATCCGAGTTGGAAGAGAACCTGAAGAAAGCTCAGGCTGATTTGGAAGAAACTTACAAAGATATGGAGGCCGCCGAGGATGGTACTACACTTTTAGTCTAGCATGAGCGTTGGATGTCCCGGCGAGTTACCCTCGAGCAAGTAGAAAGGGGTTTGGGAGACATCCGGGCTCGGATACTTGATGCAAAGGTGATTGAGGATAAAACTAAGAAAGCCCTCAATGCTAGCTCTGATGGTGACTCCGAAGAGACCATTTCTGAGAACTCGGGCTCTACTCATACCTTGTAAATTGGGCCTATACGAGCCTTTGCTTTATTTTTGATTATATAACAACTTTATTTTTTGATCTTGTAAAATATTCTAAGTGTAAAGCCTCAATTTATATATGAAATGCATATTTCCTTTTTTGGCCATTATTTTCTTCGATCTTTGATCCGAGTACATCTCACGATACTTGTCTTAAAAGTTTGTTTCGTAAAGAATAGTCAAGGTTTGGAACTAAGCTTTTTATCCGAATTGAGCCTATCTTAACTTATCGGTTACGAGCCTTACTTTGTTTGGCTATTTTTTTGACTGAAGACTTATCAAACGATTCGCTCGCGGGGCTTATTTATGCTTGATGAATTCAGACGTCTCTGAATCCCCTCGGGCATTTTAAGTCCAGGTCTTTAATTATTTGACCTTCTTCCAACCATTTGTTTGTAGTGGATTAGGTTCGGGTACCTGAATCTTTGCCCCTTTGTCAATCTTATGACGGCAGTCCCCATTCGAGGGTGTTAGGAGAGTTGGGCTCGGTTTACTATGACCTGGTTGCCTTTGTCGAATTTTTGACAATAGTCCTCGGCAAGGGGTTATTAATAAGAAAACATATCCAAGACATACTTTTCAACAATACTACTTCTTCATATCTCAAGTGTTTGTACACAATTTAAGGATTTCATCCGATCCCTTCTATTCTTGCCGTAGCAAATACTATTCAGACACGATTCGTTTGATCATTTGGCCCTTACATTGTAACCTAGTACAGAAGGTTCAGGTTTATACAAAACAAGAAACACGAATTTTGAAAACCATTTTGATGTTGAATTTGTTTCTTCTTTTGCTTTGGTGAGCTGAACTCTTTTTCGGTCATGATGTGGGTATAATAGTCCCCTAGTGTTTGTCCATGAAGTATGAACGGGTAGACACTATCCAGTCCTCGGTGAATAACTGGCCTCGGGCTTACGGACACTTAGCTTCGTTTTCATAGGGTAACACGCTGTACTTGTTGCCCCGTTAAAAACCTTGCCGGAAAACCCACTTCGGGACAAAATCGGGCTGAGGAAAAGAGTGCAACATGTGTTTTCAGACCTAGTTCTAATACATCGAAATCTATGTTGATGTGACTACTGCAAAAAAGGATAGGTGAGAACTTTAAAACTTGATCACAAGGGTCAACAAACCATACCTCAGTAATAGTATTTCTTCAAATGAGTGAAGTTCCAGTTGTTGTGTAGCCGTTGACCGTGTACGGTTTCCAGCCGGTACGACCCTTTACCCATTATTCCGATTATCTTATACGGTACTTCCCCGTTCGGGCCTAATTTTCCATCATCAGGGTTCTTGGTATGCAGGGTAATTTTTTGGAGTACTAAGCCCCCAACTTGAAAATGTCGAAGGTTTGCCCTCCGATTATAGTACCTTTCCATTGGTTGCTTTTGAGCCGCTAAACGGACCAGTGCATTTTTGCGTAGTTCGTCCGTTAAGTTAAGCGTTACGGACATAGCCTCTTCGTTAGACCCATGGGTGGCATATTGGAACCGTAGGCTCGGTTCACCAACTTCTACGGGGATTAGAGCCTCGGCCCCGTAGACTAAGGAAAATGGTGTTTCTCCCGTGCTTGACTTTGATGTCATTCTGTAAGCCCATAATACCTCTGGAAGTACTTCCTTCCATTTGTGTTTCGATTTCTCCAGTCGTTTCCTTAGATTATGGTTTTGTTCGTGGATTTTGCCTGTCCGTTTGCACTCGGATGATATGGAGTTGACACAATCGTTTTGATCTTCAACCCCTCGAGAAAGTTATTAACTTTATTACCAACGAACTGAGGACCATTACCACAAGTTATCTTGGCAGGGATGCCGAACCGATAAATAATATGGTCCCATATGAAGTCAATAACCTCCTTCTCTCTAACTTTTTCAAAATCCTGCGCTTCAACCCATTTTGAAAAGTAGTCTGTCATAAAAAAAATGAAACGAGCATACCTGAGGCCCATGGCAGAGGACCGACGATATCTATCCCCCATTTCATAAACGGCCATGGATACAATACCAGATGCAGCAACTCCCGCGGTTGATGTTTCATCGGCACGTGTGTTTGGCACCCATCGCATTTACTGATGAAATTTTTTGCATCCTCCTCCATTCGGTTTCGGTAATAACCTGCTCTGATAACCTTCCGAACCATGGCTTCCGCACCGGAGTGGTTACCTCAGGTTCCTTCGTGAACTTCTCTCATCGCATAATCAGTTTATCTAGGATCCAAACATTTAGCCAGAGGTCCGAAGAAAGACCGGCGATATAATTGATCGTCTACCAAACAGAATCGAGCCGCTTTGGTTCGAAGTGATCGTGATTCGTTTGGGTCGTTCGGGAACTTCCCATCTCGCAAGTAGTAGATATACTTATTGCGCCGATCTCATGTTAGACCCATTGCATTTATCTCGGCGTGACCATTTTCCACTGCCGAGTTCATTAATTGGACAACCCTGTCGGGGTTGAATTCTTCTGCTCAACTGACGAGCCTAAGTTGGCCAATGCATCTGCCTCATTGTTCTACTCCCTCAGTACATGCTGCATTGTCCATTCTTTGAACCGATGCAATATCACCTGGGTTTTTTCTAAGTATCTTTGCATTCACTCATGCTTGACCTCAAAGATGCCATTCACTTGGTTCACGACCAGAAGAGAGTCGCATTTTGCTTCGATTACTTCGGCTCCCAGACTCCGAGCCAATTCAAAACCTGCAATCATAGACTCATACTCGGCTTCATTGTTAGTTAATCTCATAGTCCTGATTGATTGTCAAATGACATCTCCTGCGGGAGTTTTTAAAACAATGCCTAGCCCAGTTCCCTTTAGGTTTGACACCCCGTCCGTATATAGGATCCAGATGCCCGGGGTCTTTTTCGAAGTTATCAAAAGCTCTTTTTCTACCTCGGGAATCATACCGGGGGTAAAGTCTGCTACAAAATCAGCCAAGATTTGGGATTTAATGGCCGTTTTAGGTTTATATTTAATGTCATAGCCGCTAATTTCTACGGCCCATTTGGTCAACCTACCCGATAGTTCAAGTTTATGCATGATATTTTTTAATGGGTAAGTAGTCACTACATACATGGGATGGCATTGGAAGTATGGTTTTAGCTTCCTCGAAGCACTCACCAATGCTAAAGCTAAATTTTCGAGGTGCGGATATTGGGTCTCCGCATCTCCTAATGTCCTACTCATATAATAGATCGGAAATTGCGTAGCTGCTTCTTTTCAGACCAAAACGCCGCTTACAGCCACCTCGGATACTGCAAGATATAGAAACAGTTCTTCATTTGCCTTCGGTGTATACAACAGGGGCGGGCTTGACAAGTACCGCTTTAATTCTTGCAAAGCCTTTTGGCATTCTGGTGTCCATACGAAGTCGTTCTTCTTTCTCAGAAGGGAGAAAAAACGGTGACTTTTATCCGATGACCTCGAGATGAATCGGTTCAGAGCTGTTATCCTTCCGGTCAGCCTTTGCATTTCCTTGACATTGGTCACTACTTCGATATCTTCAATGGCTTTGATTTTGTCCGGGTTAATTTCAATCCCCCGGTTTGATACCATGAAGCCCAAAAATTTGCCCAATCGGACCTCGAATGCACATTTCTCTGGATTCAGCTTCATGTTGTATTTGCGAAGTACATCAGAGGTATCCTGCAAATGTTTTAAATGGTCCTCTGTTTCTAGGGACTTGACTAACATATCATCAATATAAACCTCTATAGTTTTACCTATCTGTTCTTCGAACATTCGGTTAATTAGGCGTTGATAAGTTGCTCCGACATTTTTCAGTCCGAATGGCATGACATTATAACAGTAAGTCCCGTATCGGATAATAAAAGAGGTTTTCTCTTGGTCCTCCAGGTGCATCCGAATCTGGTTATACTCGGAGTAAGCATCGAGAAAACTTAACATCTCATGCCCGGCCGTCGCATCAATCATTCGATCGATGTGAGGCATGGAAAATGAATCCTTCGAGCATGCTTTGTTTAGATCTTTATAGTCAACGCACATTCTAAATTTGTTACCTTTCTTCCGTACAATGACGACGTTAGCCAACCAGTCCGGAAATTTAACCTCCCGGATAGAGCCTATTTTTAAAAGCTTTGTTACCTCATCCTTTACGAAGGCATGTTTTGACTAGGCCATTGGTCTTCTTTTTTGTTTCACCAGGGTGAAATTCTTATCGAGGCTGAGCTTATGTGTTGTTACTTCCAGTGGCACACCTGTCATGTCTATATAGGACCACGTAAAATAACCGGCATTAGCTTGAAGAAATTTAATTAATTTGTCCCTGAGCTCCGAGGCTAACCCCGTGCCCATGTATACTTTTCTATCTGATAGATGCACGAACAAAATGATCTGCTCCAACTCCTCTATGGTAGATTTGGTTACATCCGAATAATCCAACAATATGAACGATCTGGGCACATCGAAATCGTCCTCTTCACAGCCCAGGTCTGTTTCTTTCTGCTCCGTATTCGAACCTGTATTCTTTAATTGCTATTTGGTGTCCTTGCCTTTGATTGATTCATCATCCCTTTGAACCGATTTCTTTGAAACGAGGGGTGCTTCCTCGATCGCGAACATTTCCCTTGTTGCGCACTGTTCACCTTGGATAGTTTTTATCCCTTCCGGGGTTGGGAACTTCAGCAACTGATGTAGTGTCGATGGTACTGCTCTCATGCTATGAATCCATGGTCTGCCAAGTAAAGCATTATACTTCATATCTCCCTCGATGACGTAGAACACTGTCTGTTGTATGGTCCCGTCGATGATGATCGACAAAGAAATTTCACCCTTTGTAGTCTCACTTGCCATATTGAACCCGCTGAGTACCCTAGCTACTAGGATAATCTAGTCAGTAACTTCAGTTGTTCCACCACTCTCCATCGGATAATGTTGGCTGAACTACCTGGGTCAATCAAAATACGTTTAAAATGTTATTTAAAAATAAGGATAGAAATTACCAATGCATTATTTTGCGGTTGAATGATGTCTTCTGCATCCTTGGCACTGAAGGAGATGGAGCCCTCGGGCACGTAGTCCCAGGTCCGCTTTTCTAGTACAATTGAGACCTTTGTTCTTTTTATCACTGGTCCTTATGGAGCATCCGTTCCCCCGATTATCATATTGATCACATGTTGAGGTTCCATGGGCTCGGCTAGTTTGTGATTCTCCCTTCTTTTGTAATGGCTTTTGGCTCGCTCGCTCAGGAATTCTCGAAGGTAGCCATTTAGTTCTATGCCCATGGGTCTCATGATACTCACACATCACATTCCGGTCCCGTTGAGCCTGGTCGGATCTTAATGGCCTTGGCCACCCAGCTTCTTTGATACGCCCGATAGCCGAAACAAGGTCCGAGGTGTTGATGTTGAAGTTGGGTTCCGATAACCTCGGTATGTATTTATTGCTAGCTGAACTGCCGGTATCACTTCTAAATGACAAGCCTTGACTATTTGACGGACAGTCAGCTCGTTTATTGCCCCTATTAGAGAAGTGTTTGGGGCCGCTCCTCGATTTATCCTACCTAAAGCTAGCCTTCTCTGATTGAGAATATGGTCGGTACTTTTCCCTCGATGGTATTGTTTCCGGTTCATAATTTTTCTCGATCTCTTAGAGTTTTTGCTCATATTTATTGAGCTCGAGGGAAGTTCGAGCTGATCATCCTCTACCCGAATCTTAGATTCATACCTGTTATGGACATCTACCCAGGATACAACCTCGTATTCTAACAAGTTCTCCTTCAATTTGAATGAGGCAGTTGAGCTTCGGGGATTGAGTCCCTTGGTGAAAGCTTGTGCTGCCCATTCCTCCGGAACCGAGGGCAGTTCCATCCGTTCCCTTTGGAAGTGTTTTACAAACTTACGTAGTAGTTCATCATCTCTTTGAGCGATTCTAAAGATATCCGCCTTTCTGGCCTGCGCATTTTTGGTTCCAGCGTGAGCTTTGACAAACGCATCTGCGAGCATTTCGAAAGAAGTGATTGAATGCTCGGGCAGGTGGTCATAGCAAGTTAACGCCCCTTTCGAGAGTGTTTCTCCGAACTTTTTCAACAACACCGACTCAATTTCATCTTCTTTGACATCGTTGCCTTTTATGACACAAGTGTACGAATTCACCTGTTCCTGTGGGTTCGTCGTACCATCGTATTTTGAAATATCCGTCATCTTGAACCTCTTCGAGATTAGCTTCGGAGCCGCACTCGGAGGGAAAGGCCTTTGAATGTATCTCTTCAAATCCGGCCCTTTCAAAATCGGTGGTACCCCCGGGATTTGGTCCACCCGAGAATTATATGTTTTCACTCTTTTCTCTGTTAAATCGACCCGTTTTGCCAAAGTCTCGAGCATTTTCAAAACCTCGGTAGACGACTCAGCCCCAGATCCGTTGCTCTCGACTACTCGTGCTTCCTCCCGCCTTGGCTTGGTAACCTCCTTTAGCTTTGCCGAATCTGCTTTGTCATTTTTGCTCTGAAGCTGAGCTATGACGATTGCCTGATCCTGTAACATTTCAAAAATTAAGTGCAAGTTAATCTCATCAGGTATATTTGGAACTTTTTGGGCTTGTGCCCGGAGTAAAGTAGTCGAGTTATGGCTATTCAGAGGGTCTGTGGCTGGAAGAGTGGCATTCTCTTGATTAACGGTGTTCTGTCGGTTAAGGCCTTCTCTCAAATTGTCAGCATTTGGGTCGGACGGATCAGCAGGCGGTTTTCGTAACCCGTTGTTGTTTTCGTTCTCAACAACAATCTCATTGTTGTTCACATGTTCGGAATCACCGCTGCTTGACATTTCGTACGTTGTTCGTGCAAATCTACAAATTCTTAAAAAGCGAGTGAGTAAAGAAGCAGCAAAAGATTAAAACACCACTATTATCCTATGCCCCATGGTGGGCGCCAAACTGTTTACCTCGGATTACGAGTAACAATTAAATTTGTAAGTGATGGATAGAATATGCGGATGAACTTAATCTTTTGGTAAAATTGTTTGTTAGTGAATGCGTATTATATAAGTATGTATGTGATATAATGTAAGCTATAGTAGATATTGTAAGATAATAATGGTAATGAACTAGAAAGGACGGGCTAATCAACGTACAGGATTGGCTCGATTTGGAGGAACTTCTCAGATCCGGACCAAAATATTTGAAGAGATCTTTATAATATTTGTTGATTACAGTGTTGGAATAGTAAACACTAACTTAAAAAAGGAAGGGATTGCCCTATATTTATAGGTAATCCAAATGGGCCTTTAGTACAATGCTATAAAGCCTTTCTGAAAAACCCTAGAAAGGATAAGGCTGATCCATACGGTCTGACACCCGTATCGCTGTCAGTGCAAATGGCGGAACGGTTTGGTGACGCGTGGCAACCCCATAGGTGACTATCCTGACCAAAACGGATATGCTCATTCAAGCTCGGATCTGCTGTGTCCGGTAGAATACCCCCGGTGTGAAGCAGGGTTGAATGCGTTCGTGCTCATTCAAACTTGTCTTTTACTCCGGTCCCATCAGACACAAGTTGATCTAGTTTTCTTCGTATACAGACATATGTTATGTAATTGGAATTTTTCTCTTTTTGGCTTTAGTTGCAACTTGCAAGAACTTGTGCATGCTTTTCTATTTTGTAAATTATTAATATTTTCCCTTTATTATAAAATTAAGTTAAAAGAGTAACGATATTAAAGGATGAAAACAATGAAAATCTAGAGACAACATAGAAAGTTTTCTTATTCATCCAAATATGTTAAAGTGTTTACAAGCGTGTGGGTACATCACCTATCATACTCCTATTTATGTTATTACATAGAGGGTAGTCAAAAAGTGGTCATAAACATGGCAATAACTATGAAGGTTACGGGGAAGATCATAATGAAGACAGGAGGTGAAAGATTTAATAGCTATGTCATGCAGAAAGTGGTGGACATCCATATTAACTAGTATAATATTTCATAACACTCTTCGTTGTTTAAGTGAAAATAGTCGATAACTTTGGTTAGAGGGATAATATTATATATCTAGCTAAGGTAAATTGTCAATTTTTTTAATAAATATTTACTTTAACTTAAAAAAAGAAAAGAAAAGGGAGCTCGGTAATTTATTAAGCAACAAGAGACGTGCCTTAAGTTCTTTAGAAAATGAAACTTAATTCATTTTCATAGAATATACGTTTAGAATACTTTGCTGCAATATTGAATTCTTATTTCTAATTTTAGTATTGGCGACTGTTCAAGTAGTTTTCATATTACTACTATTAAGAAGCACCGGTTGGTACTTCTTTTTCGTCGTCCGTTGTGGCCTCCCCTCCCCCCCCCCCCCCCCCCCCCCCTCTAATTTTTTTATGGACCTCATATTAAACAGGCCCATAAAAATAAAATTGTAGGCCCCATATATATTAAACAACAATTAATATTAAAAAAAAAATTGTGAGCCCCATATTAAATACCATCCAGTATTTAAAAAAAAAAAAAAAAAAAGTGGAACCCATCACATCCAAAACTCACGGGAAAAAAAAGTGGATCCCATATTAACAAAATTAAGCAATATTGGAAAAAAAAAAGTGAATCCCATATTTAAAAAACAAACAATGTTAAAAAAAAATGTGGGCCCCATATTAAACATCATGCGTATTTGTAGTAAACACTAATATAATAAAGTTTTAAATACGGAGCACAAACTACAATGTTATATTAATCGTGTTTTGAACATAATATCCCATATTGACAAAATCAAGCAATATATATATATATATATATATATATAAAGTGCAGACTTTGTATTCTTAGCAAACACTAATATAATAAAGTTTTAGATACGGAGCACAAATTACAATGTTATATCAATCGTGTTTTGAACATAGTATATATATAAAAAAAAAACTGGGCCCCATATTAAACAGGCCCATAAAACAAATTGTAAAAAAACAATTGTGGGCCCCATATATATTAAACAACAAAAACAAAAAATAAATGTGGGCCCCATATTAAACACCATCCAGTATTAAAAAAAACAAAAAGTGGAACCCACCACATTCAAACTCACGGGAAAAAAAAAGTTAACCCCATATTATCAAAATCAAGTAATATTTTTTTTTAAAAAAAGTGAATCCTATATTAAAAAAACAAACAATGTTAAAAAACAATTGTGGGCCTCATATTAAAAACCGTGCAAATTCGTAGCAAACACTAATATAATAAAGTTTTAAATACGGAGCACAAACTACAATATTATATTAATCGTGTTTTGAACATAGTATCCCATATTGACAAAATCAAGCAATATATATATATAAAAAAAATGAATCCCAAATTGTGGGCCTCATATTAAACACCACCCAGTATTAAAAAAAAAAAAAAAAAGTGGAACCCACCACATCCAAACTCACGGGAAAAAAAAGTAGACCCCATATTAACAAAATTAAGCAATATTGAAAAAAAAAAGTGAATCCCATATTTAAAAAACAAACAATGTTAAAACAAAGGTAAGCCCCATATTAAACACCATGTGTATTCGTAACAAACACTAATATAATAAAGTTTTAAATACGGAGCACAAACTACAATGTTATATTAATCGTGTTTTGAACATAGTATCTCATATTGACAAAATCAAGCAATACATAAAAAAAAATAATGAATCCCATATTAAAAAAATAAACAATGTCAAAAAGAAAAATGCAGACTTTGTATTCTTAGCAAACACTAATATAATAAAGTTTTAGATACAGAACACAAATTACAATGTTATATCAATCGTGTTTTGAATATAGTATATATATATATATATAAAAACAAAATTGGGCACCATATTAAACAGGCCCATTAAAAAAAAATTGTGGGCCCCATATATATTAAACAACAACTAATATTTAAAAAAATGTGGGCTCCATATTAAACACCATCCAGTATTAAAAAAAAAGTGGAACCCACCACATCCAAACTCACGGGAAAAAAAAAGTGAACCCCATATTAACAAAATCAAGCAATATTAAAAAAAATAAAAAAATTGTGGGCCCCATATTAAACACCGTGCGTATTCGTAGCAAACACTAATATAATAAAGTTTTAAATACGGAGCACAAACTACAATGTTATATTAATCGTGTTTTGAACATAGTATCACATATTGACAAAATCAAGCAATATATATATAAAAAAAAAATGAATCACAAATTGTGGGCCCCATATTTAACACCATCCAGTATGAAAAAAAAAATGGAACCCACCACATCCAAATTCACGGGAAAAAAAAAGTGGACCCCATATTAACAAAATCAAGCAATATTGAAGAAAAAAGTGAATCCCATATTTAAAAAACAAATAATTTTAAAAATAATGTGGGCCCCATATTAAACACCATGCGTATTCGTAGCAAACACTAATATAATAAATTTTTAAATACGAAGCACAAACTACAATGTTATATTAATCGTGTTTTGAACATAGTATCCCATATTGACAAAATCAAGTTGTTATGTTCACTAAAATAAATATACTTAAAATATTTATATTTTAAAATAAGATAGAATTTAATGCAAAAGACGACATGACAAGTAAAATGAGCTAAACCGAGAATATTTACCAAAAATTAAAAAATAGTATTTCTTCGTTTAAATAAAAAATCAATTTCTACTTTATTTCGTTTTAAACATGTAAAATTAATTTAATAATTTGAATTAGAATTATCCAAATCAAAATTTGATAAAAAATAATAAGTATTTTACACCTTTAAATTAATAGAATTAAAATTGAAAGTATGCTTAAATATTGCTATTGTTTTATCTTAAAGAGAGGAAAATAGTTTCCTTTTAAACAAGTCTTCTCTTTTAAAAAATATTAATAAATTTGCCAATTTTGTATTTGTAGCAAACATTAATATAATAAAATTTTAGATACGGAGCACAAACTACAATGTTATATTAATCATGTTTTAAACATAATATATACTCTCTCTCTCTCTCTCTCTCTCTCTCTCTCTCTCTCTCTCTCTAACCAATAATATATTCAAAGACAACTACATACACATAAATGTATTATAATCTAAAGTGTTGGGTCCGTGTGCAGCACGGGCATAGACCGTCTAGTTAACTATATATATATAAGCGCAAACCATAAGGTTTTGTCGTCCTCACAGTATAATTTGATCCTATCAGGCTACTACACGTGTGTTGCTTTTCCACCCCTGCATATTGCCCTCATTCATTTCTCATTTGGGCCAACGTAATTGGACTTATTATTTTTGTATCTTCACAGCCAGCCCATAGGGACCCACAGCGGTAATAAAGTTGCATACTTGGTTGTTGTTGTTGCTTTCTCACTTTTGCATAATTGGTCATTTTGATATCAAAGTAACTTTTTGTGAATCTCTTTTAAATTATTATTACTCTTTCGTCTCAAAATATTTGTCATGTTTGAAAATTAAATTACAAAATTTTAAATAATATTTTAAAAAAAATCATTATATTGTTAAAAGTATTGCAATTCATAGTATTACTCATATAGTTTTTTAATATTTAAATTTTAAAATATTGAATTAATTTAATCCAATATAACTCTGAAGATTAGTGAAATTGCCTTCCAAAAACAAAACGTGACAATTATTTTGGGACAGTGAGAATATATTATTTATTTTTATATGTTCTGGTAAAATTTAGGCAACTTTGGAATCTTTTTATTTTAGAGCATTTATTAGGTCTTACTATATCTTTTATTAAACCTCAAGTATTTTGCTTCTTTAGCGAGCTCATATGAGGTTATAAACATCTGGCCTAAAATTATGTTTAAGTATAGTTTTAAAATCTTTTACTTTATCAATGTACTTTAATTATTATTTATTACTCTAATATTCTTGTAAGATCGTTAGGTTTATTTGTGTAAACTCGAAACTAAGATTATAAATATTGTAGTATAAATTTGGAGTTAATGAATTTTTTTTGGTGTATTAGATGATTCTAGAAGATGAAAACATGAATTTCTCTAATATAGGTGAAAATAAAATACATTATTAAATCTTAAATGAGTTCAAGATAAACACGAAATGAGTTTGAAGCAGAGTAGAGTTAGAGTGTCGGCTACGGGTTTGGTCGGATTCGGTAGCGCTTTGGTTAAAAACTTTTATGTGTCTTAAAAGTTCATTGAGTATATATATATTATTAATTTATAACTAAGTAACTTAAGAAAATTACGATTCGAAACTCATCAATTTCAAATTATGGCTCCGCATCTGATTTGAAGTAAATAATTTCATCAAAATGAAAGTTAAAGATGTTAAAAGGAGTTAAATGAAAGTTTTTCTTTTATATATTGGAAATATTTTTATTTGAAATTTTAATTATTATACAGTAAGAAAGTGTAACAAAAATTTTATTTTTTTAATTAAAATATCTGCGTTTATATTTTGAGTTTGGGCCCGGGCTTAGCACGGGCCTCATGAAACTAGTTACCAATATAAAGATGACAAATTCAACTCAACTTCAAGTAAGCCACTTAAATTTAGATGGAATGATTATGACCGTTTGTTGACTTGACCAACGGGTTAAATTTGAAATAATTTATTAAACTATAAATTAAACGGGTTCAAATAGTATATAACCAATGAATCAAATTAAACTGGCACGGGCCTCATGAAACTAGTTACCAATATAAAGATGACAAATTCAACTCAACTTCAAGTAAGCCGCTTAAATTTAGATGGAATGATTATGACCGTTTGTTAACTTGACCAACGGGTTAAATTTGAAATAATTTATTAAACTATAAATTAAACGGGTTCAAATAGTATATAACCAATGAATCAAATTAAACCCAAACTAATTAGGAATTGAACTGTTTTATTGATCGACCAATGATATGGTCAAATTGGAAGTTCTTTTAATATATATATATATATATATATATATATATATATATATATATATATATATATATATATATATATATATATATATATAACTCTCTTACTTCTTAATTAATTATTAATTATCTCTTATTACTACTTTAAGCTGTTTTCTCGAAACTCTTCTCTGAAAAATGATTCCTTTTAATTTTAAATGTTACATTTCAAATGAACAATTTAATTTGTGTGTGTGTACATGTGAAAAGTGTGTCCCTCTCAAAATTAAATCTGAACGGAAAAATTAATGTAATTACAACGAAGGAAATTTATATCATGTGTCCGACAATATTGAACTTGAGCGTCACATGCAAAGTAAAGAATTTGGAATTTTAGAATTAATGCAATTTCGGGGTAAAAAGTAGTAATTGAATTATCAACAATGATTTTGGTGGAGTGATAAGTAATCTTTCATTCTTAATCAGAGGTCTCAGATTCGTGCTCTGTTTCGTACGAGTCACCTTTGCTAGGAGTGCTTCACCCTCAAATTTTAGATTTTTAGGCTAAAATTTAAATTTAATATGGACAATACAAATATCAAACACCAAGCGAAAAATCAAAAGATGTAAGTAGTAGCTGAATTTGAAGCGTCCTAATTCCTAGAAATTGCACTCACATTAGGGGTGTCAATGGTACGGTTCGGGCGGTTATTTTATAAAATTTATACCGTACCAATTTTTCGGTTATTTCATGTTGTAGAACCAATATTACACTTTTCGAAACCATCCCATCATGTCAGTTTCTCTTCAGTATCGGTACGGTTCGGTTAATTTTCATTTTTTTTTTAAAAGAACATCATGTTATAGTCGCTAGTAAAAGTTAAAGACACAATATCATACATACTTCTATAGGACTTTGACAAACATTCTCTAGATATTTTTACTGATTATGAATCAAGAAAATATGAAAGACAACGAGAATAGAGATTGATCCTACTATTCTATGGTTGTGTAAAATAATGTTAAGCAAAAACATAAAATATATTTTAGATTGCACAAGGGGGAAAAATCAATCGAGATGAGACTCAAGAACTAAGACTACTAAGATTGAGTATCCAACAAGACAAGTTAAAATCATACGAGAGGAAAGATATCTAATACTTACTAGCTTTCTATCCAAGATCGTTGTAATACCTTGTAGCTTACTATTTACTACTCGAGATGCTAGAACTAATTTAATTTCAATAGGAGTAATATAATAGGTTTTAGAGTTAGAACTTTAGGTGTTAATTACGTTGCCGGCTTGTAGTCATTTTCATCATCCCAAACCCAAGTCAAACATTTTAATATTTTATTATATTTAAATTTACTATGTAAAATATATTTTGCATACATAAACTTATTCGGTTCGGTTCGGTATTTTTCGGTTTATTTTTATAAAATTAAAAACCTACCTAATTATTCGGTACGGTTATAAATTTATACAAAAACCGTCGGTTTTATTAAAAGAAACCTAAAAATCAGTTTGGGACGGGACGGTACGGTTCGGTCAGTTAAGTAGGTTTTTTGAAAACCATTGACACCCCTAAGTCACATTGTCATTTTGTTACACTTTGTGTTACACCTCGGCAATTTCATGTCGTGAATAGACTAACGTCAGCTTAAGGTGGACATGAGGCCTTCACGACTATAGGAGGGTGATTCGCAACCTTAAGGCATATACGATAAGATTTTTAAGTTATATGAATTGGTGAAACTAGATTCGTCAAAGGAAGCGAAGTATAAGCTATGTTTGGGAAGGATTTCATGGTTATTGAACTAATGAATATTTAGTAAGGTCTCGAGGACGAGTTATAATGCTCGTTAGATCATTAAGGAAGTGTTAAACAAGTACCGAAAAGGTTCTATTAGGATTCGAGATCAAACGAAGCGACGAGGGTAAATTCGAAAAAATCGTGGATTATACGGTCATATATACGGACCTTATATTTTATACGGCCCGTATACCTGACCGTAGAACCCTTCCAGTGAAGGGTAAGTTTCTGGAAGTAACATACGGTCCATTATACGGACCGTATAAATTATACGGTCCGTATAGTAGACCGTAGGTTTCAGGTCGGGTCCGAGTTCAATTTTTATATATGCACGGTTTCCTTTTCTTTTTCTCACTTCTCACTTCTCCAACCTTCTTAAAACCTCTAGAATTTTCTCCATATCACACTAACACATATCCAAGAAGGGGAAACAAAGATCAAACATCAAGAATTGTAGAATCAAAGGTATGGATGCTTTCTAGGGTTAATAGAAGTTAAGAATCTCTTTGGGTATTGAAGTTGAGTTCTTCTCAAGTGGAGTATTCGCATCCAAAGATCATCTCTACATAATCAAAGGTGAGTTTTACGATTATTTCATGTTAGTGATGGTGCTGAGTAGTTGAAGAACTTAAATTAGAAACAAGTATGGAGTATGAGCTTAAGTATGCTAATAAGGGTATGATGAGTTGAAAGGTAGGTTTAGTTGTGATTCATGGTGTAATATGAGTATAATCTTGTTATGAATGACGCTAATGATGTTGAGGAAGTATTAGATGCATGATAAGCATGATGTTGTATTATAGTTGTGGTTATGGAGGATCTTGGAAGTGAATTTGGAAATTGATTAATATCTAGCTGAGGGAATTTACGTGTTATGACATTATAGGCGTTGTTATGATGTTTGGGAGCTGTTTTATTATATAAGGAAAGGTGGCCGAAACAAAGGGAATGCTGCTCAATTTTCGTTAGCCTTAGTCGCTTTAGTTTAAGCTTAAGTATACTTTCAACAATCTAATCCTCGTACGAACCCTTTTGTATGTAGAATTGTGAGCCCGGAAGGAGAGCTCTTAGTTGACATCGTTAAGAAGATATAAAGGTATGTAAGGCTATCCCCTTTCTTTCAAAGGCATGACTCTTGTTTCACAATTTCTTCTCTATACTTCCATGAACTTCTTACATCCCTAAAGATGAAACTTGAAGAACTTCAAGAACTTGTTACGAGATACGTTCCATAACGATAAGGATGACAATGATGACTTCATGATGCAGATATTTCTACGCTTATGATTTCATTGATACCATTCTCCATTGTTGTCTCGCCTCATAATATTAGTTCCTTCAAGGTAAGACTTGGCGATGAGGATGATGCCATAATGCAATCGGAGGTTCACGACCTTACGTCACTCCGATAAAGCCGTAGCTTTTATTTGGGCTCTCATGCATGCTACTTATATTACATGTGTATATGATATGTATATGTATATAGGGGACATGGGGAAAGGTGAGGTGCTATAGACGCACAGCCACCTAATCAGCTGGTATTTCATGATATCGTCCCGGACGCGGGATATATGGGTAATGGATCGGGCCGTTCGTTCCGCGGTAATATATTGATATATGATGATATATGGATCGGGCTGCACGTTTCACAACAATAAATGATATGATGATATTTACTTTATAAGATTGCATGCATGACTCTGCCTTAAGAGGCAAGTAGTCACAAGTTATCTTTTATCCTTTTTTTTTTTATTTCTTTATTATGTTATGATGCATGCCTTACATACTCAGTATATTGTTCGTACTGACGCCCTTTTCCTTTGGACGTTGTGTTCATGCCCATAGGTAGACAGGGAGACGACCCGGCTTCCTAGGAGCCAGACCAGCTTGCACAGGAGCACTTCCATATTCCGGAGGTGCAGTTCTGATATATTCGTTTGTGTACATACTTGGGTATGGCGGGGTCCTGCCCCGTCCTCATGACTTCAGTGTCTCAGCTAGAGGCTCGTAGATACTCATGCGTGGGTAGTAGATGTTATGTGACACTCAATGTATATTTTGTATATCCTCCTTTTGTTGCCGTGAAGGCTTACATGTATAAAGGTACAAGTTTCGCGGAGTAGTTTATAATCTATTCATAGTAAGCATGGTTTTGGAGATTATATGTGTATAGGTTGGGATGATAGTAGTACGATGTGTGGTGCTCGGTAGTCAGCTCCGGGTACCCGTCATGGCCCACTAGGCGGGTCGTGACACTTTGTTTGGAGTTGTTACATATTGTTTCCTAATGTAACATGTCGTATTAATGTGTTGTATTGTATTGTATTGTTTTGATTAACACAACATTTGAATAAATTGTATCGTTTTTAGTCGTTACATAATCTCACACATCAGGGATTTAAAGGATAAACCTACAAGAGAAGTACGGTACCGGATAGAGCTACCATAAAAAGGTAGGGTAAATGATAAAATAGAATTATTAGCTAATAAAAATGAGAAAAAAAAAGACAAGGTAACGACGCGATAACACCAAATCGGTTGTTACATAAAATGAAACTTTTTGTTGTTACGTGACGATGAATTTAACGATATGAAACATTAAAAAATAAGTAACAATAAAAATAAAAATTATATTTAAACTAACAACACAATACAATACAATAGGTAACAACCATCCAAATAAGTAACAATAAAAATAAATATTATATTTAAACTAACAACACAATACAATATAATAGGTAACAACCATCCAAACAAGCTGTTAGTTACGTCTACCATTACTAGTGAACTTTAATTGTGTCTTTAGGCTCTTGCGTGCCTTTTTCCATTTTGTATTACAGTCAACCTGCACGCATGCTCAGTCCTCATCGACACTTGCATGGGCCTTTTTGGCGTTACAAGTTGCATATTAATCTATTCTTATCTAGAAAAAGTGCTCACAAGAAAGTGCAAAGCAACATTACGTATTCAAAAGGAATTCACTACATACGAGAAGTTTGATTGATGATAACTAGTACTCCCTCAATTCCAAACTGGCGATTTCTTGAAAATTTTCATTGGTCCAAAATAAGTGAATTTTTCAGAATCTAAGAAGTTTATAAAATATTTCAAACTTATCCTTCTTTTTAATAGTATTTTTAAATCCCAACACTCATTATTTTAACCTTTAAGAAAAGTTTGGGGCAAAACATAGGACAATTTAGTCCAATGACCTTTTGATTAATGCCATTAATTAGACTTCTTAATAGGCAGGCAACAACTCAAAAATTCATTTATTTTGGAAAGGAGGAAGTAGTATTATATGTGAATGTTTGAATATGATTCGCTCTTTGCAGCCTTTTAATGATAGTAAAATCATAAATTTGACCACCTGCATTCAATTATGATTCAATCATTTAAGCCATATATTATATGCCTCGTACTCGTTACGTTATTAAAAGTGGGCGTTTATTAATTGGAATCTTAATTTGGCATCAGGTTCTTCCTTCAATTAGATGAGGATAAGAATGACTGAATGACTAATAAGTAGACCAATTGTGACATGACAAAAACGTATGTGTATTCTTAAAACGTTGATTTCCTCGTTCCTCTCAAAAAATTCTCAAGATAAACATCTATTTTTCTTCGAACTCGAAAAATCTGTTCGTTAACTAGTCAGTGCAAATGTTCGGTACTACTCCAATCGATTCGATTCCAAATATTAATTATTTTTTTCAAAATTAAACTTTTTTAAAAAAAATAGTTACTACTATATCTTTATAACAAAAAAGCCATTTATTATATGATATCCATTGATGTTCCAATTAGCGAAACATATGATAATAAGACATTTAAGAAGACATAAAGAATAATCTTATGATTAAAGTTATTAAATATCTATTTTAAAAAGTGTTTAGAAATTTTAAAAGATAAATTAATATGGATCTGAGAGATAATATCATTAATTTAGTCATTTAATATTTTGTCCCAATTTCTTCCTTTTTCCTCAATGTCGTCAAGGATGTGGAATATTGAAAACAGAAAAGGGTCAAAATCTCCTTGAAATATTGAAAATAATGCAACTATGCCTTTTATTTGCTTTTTGGCACAAAAATGCCCTTATTCTTAGCCAAATAAAAATAAATATGCCCCCGAACTAGTGAATACAGTCATATAGAGCAATCATGTCATCCGCGCTTTTTAGCACACAAATACCATTATCTTAGCCAAGTGAAGCATATGCCTCTCTCCACTAACGAACTCCACATTAGATGTAAATTAATTAGCATAAACTAATATATCTTTTGCTAAGTTGAACAAAATAATCTCATAAATAATATAACACAATTTAGTGACTAAATCAAAATAATGATCTCGTTGATTGTTATAACATAATTAGTGAATTAAATTACAATCTATAAGAAGCCATGAGTGGAACTGCCTGCATCGTTTCTCTCGGGGGACCAAGGACCTGACCATCCATAAGCAACCATGGGGGTTGGTGTAAAGGCCCGTTTGGTCATAATAGTCTTTCCGGCACTTTCGCCCTTTTCCGAGCTTGGTTAGCTCACTTTTGACCCTAGGGGACCATTGGTACGCTTCCCGAGGTGTCTAGATTTGATTCGGATGACTTGTTGTGAAATTTGGGCTTTAAGCGAAAAAGAGTTGACTCAAAGTTGACTTTTGGGTAAACGGACTTTTTCGGAAATCCGTCGATTCCGAGAGGTCCGGATGGTCATTTAGAACTTGTGTGTATATATCTGGTGCGGTTCCCAATGTACTCGGATGCATTTTGGGACTTGGGTTGGGAAGTTTGAAATGAGGTATAGGGGGTTGACTCAGTCAACGAGACCTCCGTTGGAAATTTCTAGGCCACGAGTGCATTCATAGCATGTTTTTATGTAGGTCTGTGTATGTGGTTTGTGAGCAGATGCCCTCGGGTGTGGGTCGGGATTTCGATTGAGACTTAGAAGAATAGTGGGATTCTGGTACCTGGTGTCCGCCAAAGCGGCACCAGTGCCGTTGCAGCGGCACCGCCGTAGTGGTGGGACGACCGCCGGGGCGGCTAAGCCTATTTTGCCAGACAGTCCTGACGGCTTGAAGGGACGCAGGGGTGGTGGTGCCATGGCGGTATCGGGCCTGTTATTTCATTAAGTGTGTATTAAAAAGCTCTTTGTTTATCATTTATCACCATTACGAAAATTGACCTCTTGGGAACTGTTTTAGAAGATTTTTGGGGAAAACTCTTAGTGGTAAGTCTTGCTAATCTCCTTACTAATTCCTTATTCCTAATCATCATAGAATTCCTCTTTTCTTATTAGTTCCTTAATAATGGAAGATAAAAGTGGATTTAATGAATATTCTAACTAGGCTTTTAAATGATGAACTGATTGGGTTTATCCTAGATTATGATGTATCTAAGGTTGTTAATCATGTGTCTTCCATTATTTGTGTTGAATCCTTGAATCAAAGAGTTAGGGTTTATACCCAGAATTGGGGGTTTGTTGCTTGTAACCTGAGGAGTATGTGCCCCGTTCTTTGAGAGAGGTGCGTAGGGAGGAGTTTCTACATCTACAGCAGAGGGGTATGACTGTGGAGGCCTATGTGACTCGTTATCTGTATCTGGCTCGTTATTCACCCCCTTGATCCCTACTGAGCCTGACAGGATTAGGCGTTTTGTTAGTGGGTTGGTCGGTCCTCTTCAGATTCTTTGCCTTCAGATGGAGGCAGTGGGAGCTTCCTTCCAGTCCATCACCGAGCATGCTTCTTTGGTTGACGCCGCTAAGGCCCGTGCATTTAGAGGTGATGGTGACAAGAGATTGCGTCAGACTCGGAGTTATGGTGGTTCTAGTTTGAGGGGCACCGATCAGTTTTCTAGGCTGTATCAGCCATATTCCGACCGCCCTGTGCACTCAGCTTTACAGGCTACCTCCAGTGTGCCACCCAGACATGGTTGTTTTTTCCTGGTCCTCAACTTCAATTTATCAGCCTTCGTCCCCTCTAATATGCTTTTCATGTGAAGAGGTTGGACATATTGCTAGGAGGTGTTTCCGACCCAGACGGGATTATCAGCCATAGAAGACTTTGACATCGTTTGGTAGTCGAGGTAGTGCTTCTTAGAGGGGCGGGCCGTGGTGGTTCTCACGGTTCTAGAGTTAGGTCCCAGGCAGCTAGAGGTGGGTCCTAGAGTGCGAGAGGGGGATCTCAGAATGGACATGGCGGGGCCCATTATTACTTATTTTCGGGTAGGCCCGAGACAGAGGCCTCAGATGCTGTTATTGCAGGTACCATTTTTATCCGTCATAGAGCAGTATCTGTGTTATTTGATCCTGGATCCACTTACTCGTATGTGTCTGCATATCATGTCATTGGTTGGGATTTGCATTGTGATAGCTTAGATATACCTGTTTATGTGTCTACTCCGGTTAGAGATTTTGTGATTGTCGATCGAGTTTACCGGTCTTGTTTGGTTACTTTTATGAGGTACGATACTTGGGTAGATTTGATGATTCTCGATATGGTGGACTTTGATAATTTATTGGGGATGTCCTGGCTTTCTCCTTTTCACGCGATATTGGACCGTCACGCCAAGATAGTCACCTTAGCTATGCTAGTCATTCCTAGGCTTGAGTGGAGAGGTGCTTCTAGTCCCGCTCCGAAGAAGATCATTTCCTTCCTTCAGGCGAAGAAGTTAGTCAATAAGGGGTGTTTAGCCTATTTGGCTCATGTGCGAGACACGACTGTTGCATCTCTACCCCTTGAGTCTATTCCTATTGTGAGCGAGTTCGCGGAGGTATTCCCGTCTAATCTACCGGGTATGCCACTCGATAGTGACATTGATTTTTGTATTGACTTGGATCCGAGCACTTGCCCTATTTTTATTCCGCCATATGGCACCAGCCGAGTTGAGAAAACTTAAGGAGCAATTACAGGATTTATTGAGCAAGGGTTCATTAGACCGAGTTTCTCCCTTTGAGGTGCTCGTGTGTTATTTGTGAAGAAAAAAGATGGGACCATGAGGATATGCATTGATTATCGCGAGCTGAACAAGGTTACTATTTGGATCAAATGCCTTTCGGATGAGATATGGAGACTATGTGTTTCTGGTGATGTCTTTTGGGCTTACCAATGCCCCGGTTGCATTTATGACTTTGATGAATGACATCTTTAGGTGATTCTTTGATTACTTCGTGATTGTGTTTATTGATGATATCTTAGTGTATTCCAAGAGTAGAGAGGAGCATGAGAGCCATCTTCGTACTGTTCTTGGGTTGTTGAAGAAGCACAACTTGTTTGCTAAGTTTTATAAGTGTGAGTTTTGGTTGGAGTCTGTGGCATTCTTGGGCCACGTTGTGTCTAAGGATGGGATTATGGTTGATCCACAGAAGATTGAGGAGGTGAGGGGTTGGGCGAGGCCCACTATTGTTACCAAGGTTCGTATTTTTATGGGTTTTACCAGCTATTACCATCGCTTCATGAAGGGTTTTGCTGCTATTGCTTTATCTTTGACTAGATTGACTTAGAAGGATGTTCCCTTCCAGTGGTCAGATGATTATGAGAAGAGCTTTCAAAAGCTCAAGCTTCTTTTGACTTCAGTCCCGATCTTAGCATTATTCGTGGAGGGTAAGGATTTCGCAGTTTATTGTGATGCCTCTCGTATGGGTTTGGATGCTATGTTGATGCAGGAGGGTAGAGTGATAGCTTATGCCTCCCGTCAGATGAAGATTTATGAGAGGAATTACCCTACCCTTGATTTGGAGTTATTGGCTGTGGTCTTTGCTTTAAAGATTTGGAGGCACTATTTGTACGGTGTCCATTGTGAGGTTTTCACCGATCACCATAGTCTTCAGCATGTGTTTATCCAGAGAGATCTTAATTCCAAGCAGCGTCGATGGATGGAGCTCCTAAAAGACTGACATCTCGATTCTTTATCATCCCGGGAAAGCCAATGTAGTGGCTGATGCCTTAAGTCGTAAGGCAGTGAGTATGGGGACTTTAGCTCGATTGATTGTTTTCGAGAGTCCCTTGGCCATGGAGGTTTAGACGCTGGCCAACAGTTTCGTTCGCCTTGATATTTCAGCCCCAGGCAGGATTTTGGCTTGTGTACAGGAGAGGTCGTCTTTATTGGATCAGATCAGGACTCATCTATTTGAGGATGCTCAGTTGAGCAAGATTTGAGATAGAGTTTTGAGGGGCGAGGCTAAAGAGGCCGTGATTGATTTTGAGGGCATTTTGAGGATTAAGGGATGCGTGTGCGTTTCTCATGTTGCTGATTTGATTTAGTTGATCTTGTCTGAGGCTCATCGCTCTCGATATTCCATTCATCCGGGAGCGACTATGATGTATTGTGATTTGAAGAAGCACTATTGGTTGTGTCGGATGAAAAGGGATATAGTTGATTTCGTGGCTAAGTGTGGGAATTGTCGGCAGGTAAAGTATGGGCACCAGTGACCCGGCGGTGTGCTTCAGAGGATGCCCATTCCCAAGTGGAAGTGGGAGAGGATTGCCATGGATTTTGTTGTGGGCCTTTCGAAGACCCTGGGCAAGTTTGATTCTATATGGGTGATAGTTGATCGGTTGACTAAGTCCGCTCACTTTGTTCCAGTTCAGGTTTCCTATACCACGGAGAAGTTAGCCAAGTTGTACATTCGGGATATCATGAGATTTCATGGGGTTCCTATTTCTGTCGTATCTGATCGGGGGTGCTATTTTCACTTCTTGATTCTGGAGGGCTTTTTATAAGGAGTTGGGTATCCGATTGGATCTCAGTACAACTTTTTATCCCCAGACCGATGGCCAGTCTGAGCGGACCATCCAGGTGCTCGAGGACATGTTGAGAGCGTGTGTTATTGATTTTGGTGGTCATTGGGATCATCACTTACCATTGGTAGAGTTTGCGTAGAGCAATAGTTATCATTCAAGTATTGGCATAGCGCCTTTTGAGGCTTTATATGGTAGGAGACGTAGATCTCCGGTTGGCTGGTTTGATGGGTTCAAGGCTCAACCTTGGAGTACGGATCTGTTGAAAGAGTCCCTTGATAGAGTGAGAGTTATTCAGGCCAAGCTTTTGGCAGCTCAGAGTCGACAGAAGATGTATGCGGACCGGAAGGTTCGAGATTTAGAGTTTGCTGTTAGTGACTAGATTCTATTGAAGGTTTCACCCATGAAGGGTGTTATGAGGTTCGGGAAGAGGGGAAAATTGAGCCCCAGGTATATTCGTCCATTTGAGATTGTTGGCCGTTGTCACGACCCAACCAGAGGGCCATGACGGGCACCCGAAGCTAACAACCCGAGCATCTCTAAACGTACATCTCACGATCATCTCTGGTGGACCATAGAGGGAGCTCATAGATATCATAATCTGTAAGGACGTGTATCACAACATAACGACACATTTCTATATAATCGTCAACAATTATACCCAACATCACCAGCCGACAAGGCTATTAAAATGTTATACAACGATATGAACCGGTACGGTTATGAAACGTCTAACTGCACACACATTTATGCGAGCCTCCACATAGAATACAAGTGACCATTAAGATCGATACCAATAAACTGCAGCTATGAAGTAAGTGGAGTGCTCCCGAGAATCCGCTGATAAATCACCTACGGGTCAGATCCGCCTACCTGTCTACCTGTGGGCATGAACGCAGCGCCCACAAGAAAGGACGTCAGTACGAATGATGTACTGAGTATGTAAGGCATGAATAACAACATAATAAGAAATATGGAACATAACATGAGATAAAGATAACCTGTACATCTGATTGCCTCATAAGGCGGATACTATGCATGCTTAACTTTCTTTTAAAAAAACATTTCTCATACATATATGACATAATAGTGCTGCGGAACGTGCAGCCCGATCCATAAATATATTATATTGCTGCAGAACGTGCAGCCCGATATATATATATATATATATTATATTGCTGCGGAACGTGCAGCCCGATCCATTTACCCATATATCCCGCGTCCGGGATGACATCCCGTTGATCAGGTGGTTATGCATATATAGCGCCTCTCCTTTGCCCGTATCCCTTATATACATACATATATCATATACATATATAATATAAGTAGCATGCATGAGAGCCCAAATAAAAGCTACGACTCTATCGGAGTGACGTAAGGTTAGTAATCTCCGATTATATTATGGAATAATCATCATCACTATATCTCACCTCGAAGGAACAAGTAACGTGAGATGAGATCAACAATAATGAATAAAATCGAGATAATCATGAAATAAACTCAATAATCTCATAATAGCATTAAAATCATAAGCTTTGGAATTTCTTGAATTAAAATCATCATCATCATGTTCATCATAGAAAACATCTCATCTTTATTATCATAAGAAGCTTTTAAGAAATATGAACTTCTAACTTTTGGAAGTAAGAAGGTCATGGAAACATATATGGAATCATAACATAGGAATCATGCCTTTTGAAAGAAAGGGACTAGCCTTAACTTACCTTTTCGGCCGCCTTAACTTTAACTATTTAACGGTTATCCTCCTAAGCTCGTAAATCTACATTTAAGAGAATTCATATTATTGTTAGGCTTATCGTCATATCCTTATCTTAAGCCTTCAAATTAAACCCCCTTACAATCTGCTGAAATTTGGGCAGCATCTCCACTATTTATATCCCTAGCCTGAAATCACAATACCAACAAAACAACAACAATAGCAATACTAATATCAACAACATCATCATCAATACCAAAATATTCCATAAAACATCCCACACGATGTTTTTCAACATACAACAACAATATATACTTCCTTTCTTCCCAATCAAGGAGTATAATCTCATCAACACACCAACAACATTAGATACCATCCATATACACATAAATCATCCCAAGCACATGGCCAAACCATGCTTAAAACAGTCCATAAACACAACAACTACAACACAACACTTTATGACCTTTCCTCCATAACTATTTTCACTTTTAAGACTTGCTAAACCTTCAAATCAACTCAACATAAGAGATAGGATGAAGAACATACCTTATACTTAAAGAACTTCAGCCACAAAAATTTTCTTCAAGACCAAACTCACCACAACAACAAGTAGAAGCAAGAACAATCAGCTTTCATGGAATAGTTTAGTGTAATCTTGTTAAATTCTTGATTTAATGGGCTATAAATGTTTGAGGGATGTGTTATAAGATTTCTAGAGCTCATGAGAGTTTAGAATGATGAAAGAATGGGGTTGATGGGGGGGGGGGGGGGGGTTTATACCCCTTGTAGGTCGGTGGAGCCGACTTTCCCAGGTGGGACCGGCGGAAGCCATTTCGCAGTTTGGAGGGTTATCTTTAAATGGCCATAACTCCTTACTCCGATGTCATTTTGACGAGCGGTTTGCTGCGTTGGAAACTAGACTCGACGAAATTCATTTTAGGCTTTTGAAAAACCTTAAAAATACTAATATACCTTGAGATATACCCCTCCAAATTTGACCCAAAATTTTGTCCAAAATTCTGCCAACTTTTTTCCAAATTTTCGACAAACTTATTTTCTTCAATTCACTTGGTCCTGGAATTTTCCGAAATTCTCCATACATGTTGTTTATTATTAATCATACTTGATAATGGTCATGTCCTTTGGTTCCAAGGTTGTCCTTCCCGGTTACGACCTACGAGATCGTAATTCATTCTTTACTTCATTGTTACGTACTTCCCATGGCTTGTACCTTCCAAAACTTCATGGGAAGTCTCTGATACTCCATTAATATGGTGAAGTACGTGGCATGCTCATGCTATGAAAGTGCGAGGTGTAACATTCTTCCCCCTTTAGGAACATTCGTCCTCGAATGTTGTAGCTTGCGAGCTTACGATGCTATCATTAATTTCTTGAAATGGTTGTCATACTTTAGTTGCTGATCTCCATGCTCTTATACTATGGGATCATTAGTCTTATTTCATATTCCCTTAACTCTCTGTCAAACTCACCTATTAATTTCATATCCTCATGTCCTCATGTATATAATCGGTGGTGAACTGATATCCAGCTATCGTCATGTTCTCATTAAGGGGTCTCAGCTCATGATCGCTACGGCTCTCCGCATATCTTGCGAATATTCTTAATTTTTGTACTCTTTTGCCTTGCTTCTTATTTCTCTACTAGTGGACAAACTCTCTTGTTCAGGTATGACACCTTTCCTTGCTTGCTTTCTGGTGCTATTGTAGATTATCCCTTTTTGTACTAGTCGACCTTATATACATATCATATCATCTCCTTTTAATTCCTTGGTCGGGCTCTTTAATTCCTTACAATATCATCGTAGTTCCACCTATGGTAGTGCCCCGATGATTTGTAATAGCATTCCCTAGCTGATGACTTATTATTCTCAGTGATTATTTTACTTCAGATTGTCCATCCAGACATCCTTCCATAATCAATTCACAACAACAACCTCAACACAATCCCTCATATACATGTATATAATACTTCCTCATTATCATTATTATCCCTCGTAGTAGAATTATACTCGTAACATACTAATAATCCCAGCTCAAGCTAATTTACAACTCAGAATATCATAAAAGTTCCTCCAATTTCCTCTCCTTAGATCTTTAAAGAATTACAATATAAACTTATAAACATGGGACTAAGATAAAATCTTACTTAATCATAACTTTCTTTCACTACAAGTATGCTTTCTTCTTAAGTCCTTGGCTCTCTTATACTGGTGACTAATTGAGACTTAAATTAACCTCCATTCTTCTTCGGCTCCGTATCGTCGTCCTTGCACCATTCTATTAGCCATTTCATCATGGAGAATATGGTTCTATGTCATACACTCTCACAATTGATATAACCAGCGGCTTGGAATTTCACGACTTATGAGGTATTCCCTAATCTTAGGCAGTACTGCTGTCTTACTATCCATAGGTACACTATCTTCCTTTCCTCTGAAGATTATTGAACTTCCTATGAATATTCCTCTTTTAAAGCTTTCATCTCTTCTAGTGCTACAAGTTCTTTTTAGTAATCTCGATTGTCCCTTATGCTTATCCCTGGTCACATGCGGCCTTTCTCACTCCTTTTGCTATCCTTTGGAGTACTTTACTGCATATCTAAATGTACCTAAAATTTCTTCGGCGCGAGTGATTCGAGTCATAGTCCGGAATACAACGTATTGCATTGGCGAAACTTATTTTTCTTCCCATATTTGTCTCATGATATACCTGCATTTAATTCGTTCTCACTTTTATTTAGCACATTCTTGACATATCGGTTCATCTCGAAATTTGACTCCTTCAATCCAATATATTTCCCTCTTTTGAGCTTGGGGATATTGTAGTTCATCTTAGAACTGAATTTGTTCTTCCCCTCTTTTAAAGAAAGTTCTCATATACCCGTAACCTTTGAATGTTAACCGTCTTTGATAATCATCTGGCCAACCTTAGCGATCCTTCAACTTCCTCTATTCCTATAATGCCAGAGTTCTTTTCATCGCATGGTTTAACTTATTTTCCTTTTTTCTAGTTGAGTTCTTGTATCAAATAAAAATTCTTACATACCGGATACAATTCAGATATCTCTTTATTGATCTCTTCCCTTCATAACTAACAGTCCCCTAGGCTCATGAATCAATGATGACACCGAAATTCGTTAGACTCCTTAGGGAGTGTCCGACCTCCAGCCCTAATCTTCCTTCATAACTATCTTTTTACTAATATCCTTGAGATTCTTCTTGCTCTTAGTTCCCAATTCCGATTTATATCCATACTATACCATTAAAAGTTGATATTCCACACCATCCATTTTCACGACTCGTCCTTTTATTAGCTTCGCTTATTTTGTTCCGTAATTCTTCTTAACTACTTGTTTGCATCACAGTAATGCATCATAGTCTTTCTAATATTCTGCTGGTTCCTGTTCTTATCATGAAATCTTCACAAAGCACACCTTTTTCTTTTTCCTTGCGTCGAGTTCTCATCTTCTCTTATGATACTACAACTTGTTCGTATTTATACATACCCTCCGTACGTTCATCTTATTTCCTTTATGATCTAATTTTTGTACTCCTTATCAAGACTCTTATCCCTTGTTACCGATGTTTTGCCTCTCGGCCAGACTTGTTAGCTTATTATGCTTCATCTTGTCCTTGATGGCTACACAACTTCCTTTGCTAATTCATTAGTCCACTTTTCTTACTTTTGCCCTTGGGTCTTTCTTGACTTCCCTTGCTCATAAAGGCCTCTTCCCTACTTTCCATTCTACAATATTGCCCCTGGAATTTGTAGAATATTCTATTAGAAATACAAATCCTTTCTATTCCTAAGATCGCCTTTTGGTGGGGGGGGGGGGGGGGGGGGGTGGCTTTTCCACTTTCTAAGTGAATGTATCCACATGGCTTCATATTTACCTTCTCGGATGTACCTTAAGAGTCAAAAATCCCTTGACACTTTTCATAAAATTTGATTATTGCCTCTCAGGTTATATCCATGTCCATCGTTATTATACTTCAAATCTGTTTATCAAGAGCTGTTTCGGAATCTTCGCATTCGTCTTTTATTCCATATTGCCATACTCTATCCTTCCCGCCTACTTAACTTAGAAATTCATCCGGATGGCTCTTCGCCTTTACCGTCGCCTTAACCTTTTTCTTGGAATCCTTACTTGACCCTTAAAAACAACATACTTCCCTTGCTTACCCTTCTCCTCTTCTCTCCTTCCATATAACTCGATATCGCACCTAATTTCTCTATCGTCAATAACCTTCATCACTCCCGTCTGAAGAAAAATATGAGGTGAAGCCTTCTTATAAAGATTAGCTAGAAACACACCACATATTCCTAAGTTTGATACAATCTCTACTCCCTTCGTCGGCCAAACATCACATTTAAAAGTTATATACACAATCCAGAAGACAATCATAAATGCAATCCAACTTACCTAACCATTTCTCATTCTCGAGTTCAAGGTCGTCATTAATACCCGAAGTAACTCAGCCATAATGACTCTTAGAATAGTACCAATTATCAAATACTCAGAACCCCCTTGAAGTCGAATGACTGGTGACTTCTAAATCCCAATGTAAACCCACATCATATAGGAAAGTCTGATAAAACAAGTCTGAGTGCCTGTCATCAACCCGTCCTGATCTTATGTGTGTGTGTGTGTGTATATATATATAAATAAAAAAAAACTTTTAGAGTAAAACATTCCCCTACGCGTTAACTTCTTTTCTCTTATTAATATCTCTTCGTTATCTCTTACTCACCAATCTATGAATCGTAATACTACATTTGAATTCTTAGTGTCAACTTTCCCTATACCTTTAATAAATCTCAATTCTCCGAAATCTCGATTGCACTCATTCCAACTCCTTTAATTACTAATCATTTTCCCCCTCCAGGGTTCTTCTCTTAAATTAAAATCATTCTAAAACTTCTCTTCGAAAGCGTCTCATAATGGTTCATTCAATCATAACTTACCAAACATCCGATTGTCACATTTTTCCTTCATTCTTTCTCTATAGCCTAGACATTCAAACAATCCAATTTGTAAAAATTTTGGCAGAGTTTTCTCTATACTTCTTACTGTCTCATTCCTGCACACTGCCCAGAAAACACATCCAATGCTTCACAGGGTGATCACAATACCCGTAACATTTACCTCAGGTTCTTATATCAAATTCTATCAATATCAATAAGGTAGAAAACATACCTTCTGGAGTAATAACTTCAATTATCATCAATTACCTCATAGCGGCATAATCAATTGCTCATCCACAATCAAAACATTCAGGGTTAGAATCAGGGACATCACATCCTATAATTTAGCTCAACGACACGATCTAAGATGAGAAAGAAGGCTCAATCATTCCTAAATGCCCGCAACCTCCTGTTTATAAGTGTGGCGCGCTTCACACCCATAAACAGGACTCTACCGACACGACTCGTAGACATACCCAAGAACGAGCTGCTCTGATACCACATTTGTCACGACCCAACTAGAAGGCTATGATGAGCACCTAGAGATAACACCCCGAGCACCTCTAAACATACATCTCACAATAATTTCCGGTGGACCATAGAGGGAGCTCATGGATATCATAATCTGTAAGGACATGTATCACAACATAACGACAAATCTCTATATAATCTTCAACAATTATACCCAGCATCACCAGTTGACAAGGCTATTAAAATGTTGTACAACGATATGAACCGGTAGGGTTATGAAATGTCTAACTGTCTACGAGCCTCTACATAGAATTCAAGTGACCATCAAGATCGATACCAATAGACTATAGCTCCAAAGTAAGTGGAGTGCTCCTGAGAATCCGCTGATAAATCACCTACGGGTCAGATCCGCCTACCTGTCTACCTGCGGGCATGAATGCAGCGTCCACAAGAAAGGACGTCAGTACGAATAATGTACGGAGTATGTAAGGCATGAATAACAACATAATAAGAAATATGGAACATAACATGAGATAAAGATAACCTGTACATCTGATTGCCTCATAAGGGGGATACCATGCATGCTTATCTTTCTTTAAAATAAAACATTTCTCATATATATATAACATAATAGTGCCGCCGAACGTGCAACCCGATCCATATATATATTACATTGCTTCGGAACGTGCAGCCCGATATATATATATATATATATATATATATATATATATATATATATATATATATATATATATATATATATATATTGCTGCGGAACGCGCAGCTTGATCCATTTACCCATATATCTCGCGTCCGAGCAATCCGCGTTCGGGACGATATCCCGCTGATTAGGTGGTTATGCGTATATAACGCCTCTCCTTTCCCCATATCCCCCATATACATACATATATCATATACATATATAATATAAGTAGCATGCATGAGAGCCCAAATAAAAGCTACGACTTAAGCCTTCAAATTAAACCCCTTTAGAATCTGCTGAAATTTGGGCAGCATCTCCCCTGTTTATATCCCTAGCCCGAAATCACAATGCCAACAAAACAACAACAATAGCAATACTAATATCAACAACATCATCATCAATACCAAAATATTCCATAAAACATCCCACATGATGTTTTTCAACATACACCAACAATATACACTTACTTTCTTTCCAATCAAGGAGCATAATATCATCAACACACTAACAACATTAGATACCATCCATATACACATAAATCAGCCTAACCACATGGCCTCAACATGCTTAAAACAGTCCATAAACACAACAACTACAACACAACACTTTATGACCTTTCCTCCATAACTATTTTCACTTTTAAGACTTGCTAAACCTTCAAATCAACTAAACATAAGAGATAGGACGAAGAACATACCTTATACTTGAAGAACTTTAGCCACACCAACTTTCTTCAAGACCAAACTCACCACAACATCAAGTAGATGCAAGAACAATCACCTTTCATGGACTAGTTTGGTGTAATCTTATTAAATTCTTGATTTAATGGGCTATAAATGTTTGGGGGTTGTGTTAGGAGATTTCTAGAGCTCATGAGAGTTTAAAATGATGAAACAATGGGGTTTATGGGGGGGTTTTTATACCCCTTGTAGGTCGGTGGAGCCGACATTCGTAGGTAGGACCCGTGGAAGCCATTTGGCAATTTGGAGAGTTATCTTAAAGTAGCCATAACTCCTTACTCCGATGTCGTTTTGACGAGCGGTTTGTTGCGTTGGAAACTAGACTCAACGAAATTCATTTTATGCTTTTGAAACACCTTAAAACTCCTAATATAACTGGAGATATACCCCTCCAAAATTGACCCAAAATTCTACCAATATTTTTTCAAATTTTTGACAAACTTATTTTCTTCCATTTGCTTGGTCGTGGAATCTTTAAAAACTCTCCATACATGATATTTTTCATTAATAATACTTGATAATGGTCATGTCCTTTGGTTCCAAGGTTTTCTTTCCCGGTTGCGACTTACAAGATCGTAATTCATTCTTTACTTCATTGTTACGTACTTCCCATGGCTTATACCTTCCAAAATTTCATGGGACGTCTCTGATACTCCATTAATGCGGTGATGTACGTGGAATTCTCATGCTCTGAAAGTGCGAGCTGTAACAACCATGTGGGCGATGTACCCTATGAGTTGGCATTGCTGCCAGGCTTGGCGGGAATTCATCTGGTTTTTCATGTTTCGATGCAGAAAAAGTTACATGCAGACGATACCTACATTGTTCATTGGGATTCGATATTACTTGATGAGAAATTGACCTATGAGGAGGAGCCTTTTGCGATCTTAGATAGGCAGGTTCGAAAGTTGAGGTTGAAGGAAATTGCTTTTGTGAAGGTGCAATGGAAGCACCGTCCGGTCGAGGAGGCTACTTAGGAGACTGAGTCCAACATGCGTAGCCGATATCCCCAGTTGTTCATTAATTCAGGTATTTTTCCTGCTCCTTTCTCTTCTTCGCTTGAGGACGAGCGATGTTTTAATTAGTATCTGATGTATTGGTTGTTATAGTTATTCTGGCACTTTTGCCCTTTTTTCGAGCTTGTTTAGCTCTCTTTTAACCCGAGGGGACTGTTGACACACTTCTCGAGGTGTCTAGATTTGATTCAGGCTACTTTTTGTGAAATTTGGGCTTTAAGCGAAAAAGAGTTAACTCAAAGTTGACTTGTGGGTAAACGAACCTTTTTAAAAAATTTATCGATTTTGAGAGGTCTGGATTGACATTCAGAACTTGTCTTTATATCTGGTACAATTCCCAATGCACTCGGATGCATTTAGGGACGTGGGTTGGGAAGTTAGAAATGAGGTATCGGGGGTTGACTCGAAGGGTTAGGGTTTATACCTAGAATTGGGGGTTTTGCTTGAATTTTGAAATTGGGTGAATCTTTGAGTCAATTTAGCAATTAGTTGATGGGTTTTGATCACCCAGTGTTTAATTTGATATTTGACTACCGCGTTTCCCATTTTGCCCTTGCGGGGCCCGTTTCTCATAATTCTAACGTTTGTTTTGACCTAATTTGAATTATAGCAATATCGGTATTAATCTTCATGATTTCTAATTTAGATTTCGAATATGCCTAAACTTCTTTGGTCTTGAGGCTCAACGGAAGGGCAAGGCTAAAAAGTGATTATTGGTGTTTGTTGTTCGGCCATCTAGGTAGGTTATGGCTTACCCTTGGTGAGACTTCATGTAGCGAAATATATATTTAGATTATATTGTCAAAGAAATCATGTAAACTTTTGGGTATGAAGTTGGGTTGGATATTATCTTAGGTTGGGCCCCGTTGTGTGATTGGGTCTAGCCACCCCGTTGTGTTGTGACTTAATTGTGCTATTGTGCTGGCTTGATGCCATGTGTTGTTAGTAGATATTGGGAACTATTGTTACATCTTGATTGTGATATGGTAGTACCTTACTTGTTGACGTTGATACGAGGATAGAGTTCCGTATGACTTATGTAGTCTTTCATGATAATTGTTGGCATACCCATGTTGGTACTTGTGTTATTGATCCGATTATTGATGTTGATACATACGTTGCACACATTCTCATCCTTCATGATCTACTGTTGATACACTATTGGTACTTGATGAAACACTGTGATGAGCTGGGCTCGATTTTTAAATGAGAGTGATGTGAGACTCCGATATCCGATGTTAGTCCCGAAATTGTGGATTGAGTGAGTGCATGGACTCTTCGTGGCCCCCCAGGGTGGTGCCGGTAAGAACCCTCCATGGGCAAAGATCCGGAGTCTTCGGCTATCTGTTGGGAAAAGATCCGGGACGAGTGACACTTAGACTTCTCGAGTCATCTTGGGTTGTGCTACCGAGACGTGGAGGTATTCCGTCCGGAGTACACGTGTACACAACATTGCATGGCGTTGCATTTGCATTTATACATTATTGCATTGCATTTCATCATGGCTTATATTGAGATGATTTGGTGTTTTACTTGTGACGTTGGTTTCGGATTGGACATATTGAGACTTGGCATATTTGGGTTTAGATGCTCTACTTAGGCAATGACGTGTACTTGGTTCCAATTATATTTGACTTATTGATTTATCTGCCTATCTTACTTTATTGTTTGAATTATGTTAGCTATACTTAGTTGGCCTATGATACCTAGCAGTACTGTGGTTTTGTACTGATCTGCACTTGCTGCATTCTTTTATGAATGCAGAGTTCCAGGTTGGGTCTTCCTCTGTCTCCCATGGCTGATAGTCGCCATCAGGACTGCTTTAAGTTTACTGGGTGAGCACGAGTCGTTCGCTGCCTTGAAGACTCCTTTTATTATGTCTTACTTTTCTATTTTGAGACATAGACAAATTTGATGTATTATTATATTTTAGACTTGTATATTTTCACTTAGATGATCTTGTATGGCTTAGACCAGACCCTGGGGGTATTTCCTCATTTCCGCACTATTTCTATTATATATTATTGTAAGACTTACGTGATTGTTCTCTTCCGCTTGATCAATTTATTTTTTATGTCTTTATTTCCGGTTGGTTGAGGGTTCCCTTACCGAGGCGGGAAAGGTAAGTGCCTGCACCACTTAGCCAAATTGGATCGTGACAGTTGGACCTATCAATTAAGAAAGATTTTTTTTAACATAAGAACTGTCCACTTTTCATTGCCACTTAAAAATCATTACATTTGAAACAGGAGGACAAGACAAGCCTTCTTGAAGAAAATTATACTAGATTTTTTAGCAAAAAAGTATGCACATCAGTGATAACCTATAAGCACGTCAAGGTGGTTCAAAATAAATTATCCGCGACCTCTTTTTTTTTTTTTTTAACTTTAAAAGAAGGAAATTGCCGTATATCTATGTTCAAAAGACCCATGAGCTGTCTTGGTAGTGAATTCAGATGAATAAATACTCTAGTTATCTCAGTGACATGACTCATTGAAGAAAACTTATCTGCCACTTTATTAGCTTATCTAAAACAATGTTTAATAATTTCCTCAGAACAAGCTTTCTAATTTCTTCAACTATTTCCTTAATCCTCCATAGAGTGGTCCAATTGTTAGCAATACAGTTTCGAAGGAGTAGGGAATCAGTTTCTGTAATAATAAGATTGTGTCCATTGGTTATGCACCACCTGAGGCAAAAAAGAAAAGCATTTGCCTTTTCAGTGTTGCTGGTTCCATTTCCTAGTGGGAGGATGGAAGCCATAATAAAATTTCCCATAGATTCTCCAATCACTCCAACCCCTCTACTTGAGTTACCAATACAAGATCCATCTGAGTTCATTTTGATAAAAAGGATATGTGCTTTGAGCCATTTAACTGGCACAATAGTAGTATCAACTAGATTAGGTTCCATGAGCTTGAGAAGATTGATCCATCTATCAGGGATTTCAAGCCTTGGAAAAGTTCTCTCTATCAACTGGCAAATGTTGAAGGACATAAGAGAGATAATCTGCTAGTAAGGGCCTTTCTTCCTCATATTTGGAATTGCATCTTGATCTCCAGGTTCCCATGTTGTGATAGGTGAGAATTTTCAAAATGTAAGCTGCAATAGAGTTTTTTGTTGTGCAACTCCAGTATCTTTGAAGCAAATCTCTGAGATCAGAATTCCTGGTGTTGATTCCCATCCTTCCTGCAAAGAGGCTCCAAATAAGTTGTGCATAATGTCTATTGCAAAAGATGTGCTCACCTATGTCTATCCTTGAAATCATGTTTGCACTAATACAACAAACACATTTAGAAACCAAGTTGATTTTAAATTTCTTGACTACTTTATCATCAGTTGGTAGTCTGTAATGTATTGTCATCCAAGAAACCCAAGACATCATGTAGGGGAAATCTTTGTGCCGTGGCCTTGAATCAATAAAGGCAATAGCTTTTTTTTGCCTGAGTAGATTCCAAACTGATGAGACAGAAAATTCCTGTCTCAAAAGCTGTCCAGTAGGGGATATCCTCTTTGTTGTGAACAAGATTAACAGATCAGTTGTTGATGGTTTCTTTGATCTAATCACTGGAATGTGGTATAGAATTGTCCAATCCCACTGGACTTGCTTAAAGACTTCATTGATTAGAATAATTTGGTCAATGGTAAAGCCTTCCATAAGATCACAGAAAGGTCATTGATGTTGTACAATATTCATATAATGGAGTAACTTTGTGCAAGACAGATTCAATATATAAATTAAAGAGAGAAATCATGAAAGAGAATTCAATAGTAAACACAGAACGAATAGGCAAGGCGCTTCTAGGAAACTATCTATAGGATAGTAATCTCCCCCATACTGTAATGGTTAATGGAAAGTTCATCCCCATGATACAATGCCTACTCTGGAAATAAAAGTTGCACTCTTTAATTTATTCTACCACAAGAACTCAACCAATTGGAATAGAGGAATTTTCCAGACAATGAAGTAGAATATTGATGAAGGAAGAACACTGTTAAACGGAAGAATGAATATTGTTATGAAGAATAACTTCTCTGTATCCCCTCTTACAATAGGAAGTTATAAACCGTTATATAGAGTGCAGCATTGTATTTCTAAAGGAATACATCCTTTAGAAAGAGACACTTCAAAGTGTTCTCTTTTTTAAATCTGTCAACGAGAGTTAAACTCGAATTAATTTCTCCCATTATTTAAAAGCTACCAATATTATATTATTATTATTAAATAATACTTATATATTAATATATATAACAATTCACCACTTATCATTTAATAATAATACGCGAACCTGAAAAAGTATGAAGAATATTATTGGGTATTTGTATAACAGATAACTAAAGGTAGATAACTAGCCTTGAACCTTTAGAATGAATATGAATATAAAATCCATATTCATATTATACATGGGTTCTTGTTCCGCAATGGTGGTGCCGATTTACTATGGGTCTTGCGCTCAATCCTGTTCAGCAATTCCTCTAGGATTCACCACTAAATCCACAGAAAGCGGCCTCTCACTTTTTTACCTGCATAGGCAGTCTCATCAAGGGTGTCCACAACCGCTCTATCACCTCTTTTTCATAAGCTCGAGACTATTAACAACAAAGTTCAACGTTGTCGTTGTGTGGAAAATCAATGCATACAGTTAAACATATGCTTTAAAGGAATAGCAATTCACCTATATGTATTATCACCCTCACTATTCCTTGAGTATATTTATGCACTGGAAATGTATCCTCGACTTTAACTTTTCTCGGATAATTAATGGACTAATCCTTAAATTCTTAGAATATGAATTTACAGTTATGACTGACATTCATATGCAAGAGTAGATGTCATTTAAGATTATCTCTATAAAATGGTAATAGCCCAATGCTTCCCATGACTATACTATCTTCTCATAAGTGTTTGATGAGAAGAACGGTCAAGTTGATTATAAAGCTACACTTAATGTAGTATCACAATAAATAAGAATGGTTAGCGTCAATTGTGTGGCCACACTTTATATATTAACCATTTTCTTCTCTTTTTATTTTTCCAAAGAGCTGCTAATATTAATTACCAAGAAAATACTCACCAGAAAGTGCCACCTACATTTACATCACAAGAATTATACTCCCTACGTGATTGTGTCTCATTTCCAAAGTACTTACCAAATGAATGAAAAGGAGGTTTATTCTATACGCGAAAGAATTTTTGTCATTCTTCAAAACTTCATCATCATATCTATGCTGAAGCGTAGATCTAGTTCTGTAACGATCTGTTCCGTCGTTACGGTGAATTTTGAAATATTCGTGTCACCGGCTCCTGAAGACATGCTTGAGCCTTTCCTTGCAATTGGGGAACTGTTAACTTGATCGGAAAATCGTATGAGTTGTGCGTAAAGAATTAGATCGGGGCTCTCGAGCCCAGCTTTGGCCGCTTCAGCACCATCCACGTCCCCCCAGCGGTGCCGCAATAGCGGCTTGTCTGCCCCAAAAGCGGCATTGCAGAGGATCCCATTAGACCGCCCTAGCGTTCCCTTTGACGCAAAAGCGGTACCACCGAAGTGGTGACGAGATCGCCCCAGCGATCACGAACAGTGGTTCCACCTATTTAAGTGACATTTTGGGAATTGGCTTGTATAAAATTTGTGTTGTTGTAAACCTGTACACTTTCTGTTATTGAATATTTATAAATGAAATTCCGCTGTATTTCTTAATTATCAAATGCTTTTAAATGGAATGTCGTATGATAGAAACATTTTATGAATGAGAGGGTTCGCCTACCGAGGTGGGAAGGTAGGTGCCCGCACAAACCCGAATTTGGGTTGTGACAAGTTAGTATCAGAGCCTAGGTTACCGGTCTACTAGGTACAAGAGCACTGTCTGGTAGAGTCACGTGTAATGGTACGCAAACGTCCGTACTCGTCCAAGGGAGGCTATAGGGCATCTAGGAAAATTTCCCTTCTTTCTTTCAAATCATGCCACTCCTATCAAATTGATACCTCGGTGTGCCTAATTGGTATCTATGCGCGAAAAACAAGTTGTAATTGAAATTTGGTCTGATGTGTGTGGAGCGTGGTCGAGTTAAGGTTTTAGTCATAAAACAATCCAAGTTAGTCTAATATAGCAGCCAGGTATTACACCCCAGCGGTCAACATACTGCTGTAGCGTTACCGCTGCAGCGGGTAGGCCACCGCTAAGGCGGCTCCTTCAATTTTCCCTTCGACTGCTTCTACGACACAAGTACCGCTGAAGAGGGACCGCTGTAGCGGTCTGAGAGACCGCCGAAGCATTCCTACTCGAATCAGAGACCTAAACTCTTCCCCTGTTCCCAGTTTGATTCCCCCTGTTTCAGTCAATTAACAGACCCGATAAACAGCAACAGCAGTTCAAAAACAGCAGTTATGTCGCAACAAGCCCGACAAGGACAACATCACAAAATGATTGCCCTTTCCAAATCATTCAACTCACTAATACGGAAATGATTACCATTACCCAAACAAAGAAACTAAGTAGTCAACATCACAAAACGATTATCCAAACATGAGCCATGAACCAGGTTGATTAAAAACCAAAAACAACATCATCTAAACAGAAGGAACAAAACAAACCAAAGGAAAAGAATGATTGTCTGAAACTGCAGAACCCGACAAAGGCAACCATAACATCACCAAAAGGAAAGGGGGGAAAAGGGTCTCTAATTATCCATCGTGCTCATGGCGTCATCATCGTCAGAGCTGCCAACTGTCTCCACCTAGCCAGCTGCACCACCAGCCTCTCGGGGTATCTCCAGGAAGGAATACCTATCCGAGTTATCCTCGTCGCCCACGAGAATCGGCACGCTAGGGTGTATGGTGTCCCATATGGCCTTGGTCCCTCTCCAGTTATAAACGAACACTTTGTCCCAAGATATGTTCCTGGCAATCTCAGCTTCGAACTCCTTCCAGAGTATCCTGTGATCTGTGGCCAAGGTGGAATGGACTGTCTGCATGGAGGCAAGCGACTCTCCCATAGTCTTCTGGGTGTTTAAATAGCCCTTCATCTCATCCCTGGTGAAAAAAGCAGCAACATCACCTGATGAACTGGAACCACCAGCTGGCATGGACATCTCTCGGAACATGGCCTCCATCTCATCAAAGCGCGTATCTATGCGCTCAAAAGGACCCTGAAGGCAAGAGACCCCGGCCTCGGTCTCCTGACCGCCCTCATCCCCGACCTCATCATTGGCCCCAACCCTGCTGGCTCCCTCTCAGGCATCACTAACCTTACTCCTTTTCCTACTCTCCCTGCTAACAACGACTGTACCCCAACCCTTCACCAGAAGCGGGTGAAATAAGTTATCACTAGGGGCCCACTCGTCCGTCGCCTTCTCTCTGGTTAAATCTCTTGCACAGCAAGGTGATCAAGGATGGGAACATCAGACTCACACCCCCATCCATCAGGAAGTCCTTCCACTTCGCAACCACCTGAGAGCCTACATTAATTGGTATGTCCTCAAGGACATATGTAATAGCCAAAACACGAGGGTAAGTCACATCCCCGACGTTCTTCGACGGTCGCACCCTACGGGAGACAATGTTCAACTATCTCTTTGCCTCCGCAGTAAAACAGTCACTAGAAATCGCAACCCTACCATCGGCCTAAATGGCATACCTCATCTCACTCTCATGAACCAACACCGAAGCTAACCACTGCGAATCCTGCTCCGCGGCCTTGGCGGCAAGGGGATCCTCTGGATGAATTTTAAGTTTGTACACCCTATTAATCGCCCTGGGCCCCACCTTCACTCTAGTACCTCGAATAACGATCTCTGGGCTAGGAGAATCCCAGTCCACCGTAGGCAACATAGTGTAAAACTCCCTCACCTAGTTGACATTGCGAAAATTAGGGTTCTCAACCAGACGATTCCACTCGATTCGATCTAGCCGAGCGAGAAAATTTGAAGCTCGTTTGTCCACATTGGTCATGTTGAAGCCCCACTCTAATAGTAAGGACATGGGCAACTGCTGCAAGTACAACTAGTAGCTATCGGGCATTAGAAACCTCTCGTAGGCGGGAACCTCCTCCTCGCCTTGTACTTATTGAATTTCTTCCAGATTCTATGTCATTTTCCCTGCAAGGGATTTAGGAAGGTTTTAGATTCACATCTTAGCAATTTTTTATCAGTCTAGAAGGGAAAAAGTTGAAAAACCGAACGAAATTTCCCCTCCCCCCCATCGCAAAATCTGCTAGTTGCAGAAACTGCAGGCACCGCTGCAGCGGACTACGGACCGCTACGGCGGTGCCGCTGTTACGGTAAACAGGTCGCTACAGCAGCCATGTACAAATTTCCCCTTGACCGCTAAAGCGGTAGGACGATCGCCATAGCGGTACCGCTGCAGCCGTAATCCAATCGCTGAAGTGTTATCGTCGTCCCCAGTAGACCCATCAAGAAATTTCAGTCCACGACCCTAAACTTTGACCCAAACCTCGTCTTCCAGCACGGATCTAACCAGAAATCAGTGTGCATAAAGTCTAAGTCCATTAAGGGACTGTTCTAACAACAAATCAACATACATTTCGGGAATATCCGAATAAATTCTTGAGTAAATTTTATTTACTATGTTTGAGTTTTTAGGTCCAAATCTGTTCATCTACTACGTAGCACTCGATGTTTAGACGATCCTAACGCTAAATTAGTTGTAAAATTCAGCCTATCAACACCCCAAGAACCCATCAACCAAAAACTCAAAAACCCCAACTTTGACGGTTAATAAACCCATTAATCGAGGAATTAGGACCTACAAATCATGCTTACCTATTGTAATACAAGTAGAGAGGAGAAATTTCTTACCTGGAGGGCTGAGAATTCGGGTGTGGTTGGAGATGATTGTGAATGACCTTGGAAACCCTCCTTTTCCTTCCTCTTGAGGAACAATTTGTTGAAGTTTAAGTTCAGATTTAGTGAGGGTTGAAGTATGGGCTGTTAAGGGTGCTTTATGAGGATGGGAGGGGAAGTTGAGGGTTTGTAACCGATTTGCAATGGGAGGAGAATCGTGGGTCAGAGGGAGTGTATGTGGAATGGGAAGAGGAAGAGTTTTTTTTTTCTAGTTTCTATCAATCGCTCCAGCGGCAGCCATACCGCTTCGACGTTACCGCTGAAGCAGCAGTTTTACCGCTGAAGCGGTAAGCAGTGGCAAAATCCCACCAGCCCACTGATTATGACCCGCGATTAAGCCTCACCCAGGTATGTTTCCCTATGGACCTATGTGTAAAATTTATCTAAGCTTACCCGAGTCATTACCCTCAATACGCCCTTGCCGTTCGGGGATGAACGGTTGTTTAATTAGTATCTGATGTAATGACCCGTTCCATCGTTGCGGTGACTTTCGAAATATTCGTGTCACCGGCTCCTGAAGACATGCTTGAGCCTTCCCTTACAACTGGGGAACGGTTAACTTGATCGGAAAATCGTATGAGTTGCGTGTAAAGAATTAGATCGGGGCCCTCGAGCCCACACTTTGGCCACTTAAGCACTATCCACGTCGCCCCAGCGGTACCGCAGTAGAGGCTTGTCTGCTGCAAAAGCGGCATTGCAGAGGATCCCATTCGACCGCCCCAGCGTTCCCTTTGACGCACAAGCGGTGACGAGACCGCCCCAGCGTTCCCTTTGACGCAGAAGCGGTGACGAGACCGCCCCAGCGGTCACGAACAGTGGTTCCACCTATTTAAGTGACATTTCGAGAATTGGCTTCATTTCTCAAAACCCTAGAGGGTCCAACCGTCTTTGGAGAAATTTTGGAGCCAAAAATGATACTTCCTTGCGAAAGGTTGTCCCCCTAACCTTTTCCATTCATTCTCCTAACATTGACTAGAATCACAAATGGGTATCTCAAATCTTTTAAGTTCCGAAATGATGAACCCTTGTCCTTCTTGATCTAAAGTCCTTAGAATATTTTCCTATGCTCATCATCCTAACGTGGTTACCAACCTAATCCTTCATCTACCCTATTAAAATATATATATGGGTCTCTATTTTAGATCTTGGAAATGGGTTTCACGAAATAAGCCTAAAATGGCAATTTGACCAAACTAATGATTTGATATGGTCATGAATGTCCTAAATAAAGGTTGATTGATCAACTAGCATTGTGATAGTGAATTTTTAGGTAGGATAAAATTCCATATCTACCTTAGCAATTTCAAAGTCCTTGAAAAGAACCCTAATGGTAAATTCTACTCTTACGTCTCATGGTTGTCTCTGAGCTTTTCATATGAATTACACTGTGGTGATTAATTTAGGCATCATTGGATGTTCTTGGCACCCGCTAGGCCATGAGGTAGGTTACGATTTTCCTTTCGGTAGACTCCGGTTAGTTTTTCGTATTGTTTTGTAGAAGAAACAGAGAATGCATATATAGAGAATTGGAGATATAGGATGGAACCTTAGGATGGTATTATTATGTGTGACTTGTTTGTTCGGGCTTGTGGCCTATAGACTCCTTAGGTTTTGATGTGGCTTTGTTGATTATAGGTGGATTTATGTAACTTGGGAGTAGCGGGCGAATCTAATTATGCCTATCGATGAAATTATTGTAGTGAATCTAAGCACTAGCTGGGAATATAAAATGAATCACGGTAGTGAATGATGTCCTAATTAAATTGTGACGAGTGACTCGAGTGTAGGGTGAGATTCTTATCCTAAGCAAATATGCTGATTAGGGAAATGGTAATACCGTATGTTAAATGATTGACTTGATGTGTGTTGGGGCTAGCCACCCCGTTATACATGCCTGATTGGTTAATTGTGTTGGCTTGACGCCATGTGTAGTTGGTAGATATTGAGTTCTGTGGTCGTCCTGATTTGTATTGAATTTACATATCTTTGTTGGTATTGTGCTCAATATATGAGGGCGTACCCACCGTTGGTACTTGAGTTCTAGATATATGTTGGCATACCCACTGTTGGTATTGTGAGGTGATGCGTCGTTAGCGTACTCCAGTGAGGTACTTGTGGTATTGAACTTGATTGTTGATGATTGACATATGCATTGCACGCATTTCTCATATTTATCATACATGGCCAATACCCGGTGATAATCCGGCATCGTTGATTGAGCGAAACTGATATTTGATAAACTCTTTTACTTGAGTGTTTATGAAAAGACCGATGTCTGAAGATCCATTCCGGAATCATTGATTTTATGAAACTGACATTTGATGAACTCTTTTACTTTAGTAATTATGAGAAGGCCGATGTCCGAGCTTCTATTCCGGAATTGTTGATTTGTGAAACTGATATTTGACAGACTCTTTTGAGTGATTGTGAGGAGGTCGATGTCCGATGGTTATATTCAGGCATCATTGTTGCATGGCCGATTCTGACGATATCCCAGAATCGTTGTTAATGCATGGACTCCGTGGGTCCCCCAGGGTGGTGCCGGTGAGACTCCTCCTGTGAGCAATTAGCCAGGGTCCCGTCAATCTATTGGGCAAAGATCTGGGACGGGTGGCACTTAGACTTCACGAGTCACACTGGGTTGTGCTACTGAGACGTCGATATTTTCGTCTGAAGCATATGTGTACACCTCATTTGCATGGCATGGCATAGCATCGCATTCATACCATTATCGCATTGCATTGCATTATGACTTGGTCGAGATTTTGTAATGAATGTATTGTGATGATTCTGTTGTGATGATTGGATTGTGATGATTCTGTTGTGATGATCGTATTGTAATGATTCTATCGTAGTGATTGGCTGGATCGGATATACTCAGACTTATCATATGTGGTTTAGATGCTATACATAGGCAATGACGAATATCTGGACTCGATTCTTGTGATTTATATTATTGACTTGTGCCTATTAAATTAACCTAAAACTAGTAGTGTATTGTGTTAAGCGAGGTGGACATAAAGGTGTCGTAACAATGAGCTCGCTCCTAAAACATGAACGAGCGACTTAGGAATTGTAAAGATGTTGAGAATCTGTACAGGGGTTTGGCCAACTTATAATTCATTGACGATTAGTTGTGACTTAAATTATATTGAAGTTGGGATCTACTGTTTTGGGATATGTGATTTGATTTAGTGATTATCATCATTATTCGTGAATTCTTTACCAATATGTACTACTAACCATTGTCGGCCTATGATACTTACTCAGTACGCGTGTTTGTACTGATATTGCACTTGCTACACCCTTTTTGGGGTGTAGATTGTGTCAGGTATTTGTTGATGTGAAGAGGAACTCCCGGTGCCTATCCGGAAGGCCTCCTCCCACTTCATTTAGGACGGAGGATGCGTCGTAGAATGTAATGGTAATCTGAGTCAATAGTCACTCTTGTACTAGTCTAGACTAGGTCATGGGAAGTCGTATCGAGTCTGTAAAATCTGTGTTGTTGTAAACCTGTACACTTTATGTTATTGAATATTTATAAATGGAATTCCGCTGTATCTCTTAATTATCAAATGCTTTTAAATGGAATGTCGTATGATAGAAACATTTTATGAATGAGAGGGTTCGCCTACCGAGGTGGGAAGGTATGTGCCCGCACAAACCCGAATTTGGGTCGTGACAAGTTCACCAAGCATGAGTCATTTCCTTTTTTTCCCCAATAAAAGTACCTCATACCAAAATAAAATTTAGAGTAAGAATCACTTAAAATGAACCTCGGAATATAGTGATTCACAAATGCAAATAATAGCCACCAATATTTTCACCACATTTCATTAGTTTACATGAATAGATAATCTCAAGTCTAGATAAATCACCAAACTTAATTAATGTACATTCTCTTTTATCATGCACACACGATACACTGAGTAAAAATATATTATGCTTCTTTCAAGAGACATCAAATTTATGATAAACACTTTCAATTTTAAATTGGATCTATTCAATTTAAATACTTCATATCGTTCCACAATTTGAAAGTAAACTCCACATCACCTTTATTCGACATTATGCCAATTTATGATAGTTTTTAAAATTTGGGATGCCTGGAATAACAAATCTCTATAAGCATGTCAGCAAAGTTGGTCTTGTACTCCAACAATTATGAAACAAATTCCACAAAATAACAAAAAATTGAAAACTCATAAATAGGTGGAGTTAAAAAGTCAAATCTGATTTTATTACTACCTTATTATTCACTGTTTAGTCAAAAATTCCTTTTTTTTTTAATTGTACCTAACTCATTCACTCCTTCGCTTATGATCGTTTTCGTTCTTTCTCTGATCATTTGAGAAACTATGAGCTTACAATTGAAATTCTCTTCTTAAGAGGCGGCCATCTCAGTTCCTCCATTTTCGACTGCCTTCAGATTTCCTGCAGAGAAATAATGCATCCACACTCCCAAAAGATATGGATCATGGCAAGTTAGCCATATAAAATTTAGTAAGTGCAAATCGACATGAAATTTAATAAGAAAATGTCAGATGAAAATATAAGAAAGCGTAGTGATCTTTCTTCACTGGCATGACCACCAGGAAGGTGAACACATAATTAGATATGTAGGAATGTAAATTTTTATTGAATTTAACTCCACAAATTAATTTGGACTATATTAAATTCAAGAAAATAGTCCAAATGATGTGGCCAATATGATTGAGTTAATCATCCAATTATAAATACATTGGGCTAGCCCATTTGATTGGGCTCCAAATGATGAACCTATTTTAATAGCCCAAGGTCCAAAGAGTTATTAGCCCATCTTAAAATTCAGGCCCATGCCACATGTCAAGTGAGGTGGCAATCCAAGTCAAATTAATGGGCCAATGAAATCATGTCAGGTGTACGGATGACATGCTATAGCCAATCAAACCACAAAGCTACACCTTCCCTAAAATTATAAATAGGAGTCCTCATAACTCACAAAAGAGGGATTAAGAACAAGAAGTAAGAAGAGAGCTCGTGGATCAAAGTCTACATATTTCTCTACCAACTAAAAGTTCAAGCATTTAAGCAATCAATTTCAAGCTCAAGTTGAAGTTCAAGTTCAAGTTCAAGATTAAGAACTAAGACAAATATCAAGGCGTTCAATATCAATTTACTTGTTCGTGGCAAGTACCAAATCCAAATTCAAATACGAAGATTCAAGATCAAGCTGCTCAAGCCCTTGAATTTAAATCAAATTCAAGTTTCAACATAGTTTACATTATTGTTGGAGAATCAGGGGATTATATAGAGATCGTAACACTCAACATTCTTGAAATCAAATACTACATTTTGTTACTCAATTTTCCTGTCTTGATTATTTATTTTCTCGACTAGAAAAATTTATTGGTTACAAGATCCACTCACTTATAGACATGGTCTCTGAAGCAACACATGGCCGACAATTTTAGTGGTGTACTTCTCCGATAACGACATTTGTCACGACCCGACCCGAGGGCCATGACGGGCACCCGGTGCTAACCTACCCGGGTACCTCTTGTCGTACATTCTTATTCACATCTAGGTGGACCACATAGCTTACTCATGAATGCTATATATCAATAATGCTAAACTCGTTGGGCAACAACACATTTATACCATTATTAACAACTATTCCCACATCAATATACGCAAGCCGACGAGGCCATAAAAACGACATACAAAATATAAGCCGACAAGGCTTCAAGACATCTAACCATATAAAACTATCTACGAGCCTCTAAGAAGAGTAAGTAACATCATATAAGGGGGACAGGACCCCGCCGTGCCCATGTATGTATACAAAATAATAATACCAAAAGTTGTAGCTTCAGATGAAATGAAGCTCCCCTAAGTTGTCCCTGAATAAGAAAAGCTATGGATCAAGCCTATCTCCCTGGTCACCTGCGGGCATGACGCAGCGTCCACAAACAAAAGAACGTCAGTACGAATATTGTACTGAGTATGTAAAGCATAATCAACATCATAATAGACCGCATAAGAAACATCATAAGATGGGAGAATCTGGAGATAGTAAAGCCATCATCATCATTACTACTCACTTACTTACTTGTCGTTCATAGGGACCTTCCAAATGCGTGCTCGTGTACATACATAAAAACATATACATATATCTATATCCATATACATATTCGTATCCGTATTCATATACATATTCATATCCATAGCATACCCGACCATAAAGGTTCGGTAGTTTCGCAAACCCAGCTATGACAAGGCTCGGTGATTATACATACCTGGCACTACCAAGGCTCAGTGGTATCCGTACCCAACTGCAGTGGTGTGCGCGCGATAAGTATCATACCCGGTTATATAAGCTCGGTGTCACGTAATAGTCATACATACTTAGACACGTATACTTAAGAGTCCATAAATATCATCAACATCATTACCATTATCGTTTTTGTTACGTCTATCCTTGGAGGATGAAGTATCATATAAAGGATGCCATGGAATCATGAAAGTATCAAGGATCATGAGCTTTAGTAGCTTTGGAGATATAATCATTTGGAGGACATTATAGAACTCATTAAAGGATATATATAACCAAGGAACCTTGCCTTATTGAAAGAAGGGTTAGCCTTACATACCTGTTTTTCTTCTCAACTATCTAGCGTTCACTGTTGAAGCTAGAATAATCTACATTTAGAAGGATTCATGCCGTGGTTAAGCCTTAATGATACTTTAAATTCAAACTAGAATAATTCATACTCTAATGAAAATTGGGCAGCATTTCCCCTATTTCAACTTCCACCATATCACAAAACAACTCCCAGCAACCACAATAATGTCCATAATACACTTATAGTATCCAATTCAAGTAATCACATTACACTAAGCCTTCAATATTCACCCCTATGTGCAACTCATACTAGCAACTTCATACCCATTTTAGCTCATTTTCATATAATGCTTCTTCATCACCGTTATTACCTTCCATAACATGGTTATATCCATATCATACTAAGAATCATGACTACATAAAGATTACTACTCATAAATATCATAGAAGCTACATTTAGACTTCATTTTCTACCTCCTCCTTCCAGCCAAGTTTTTCCACAACCAAACATCCTCAACAACATGAAATAAGCATGAAAACTAACCTTTTCATCCCATGGAAACAAGCTTTGGAGCAGCTATCAACTTTGTGCAAAACCCTAGCTATAATGCCCAAGTTTTCTTGTAGTCTACAAACCCTAAGAAACCTTCTAACGTATGAACACTTTGGTTCTTGCCTCTTGATCATTGTTTTATTTAGTATTGGGGTGGAATAAGTTTAGAGAAGGGTTTTGAGCTCTCAATGCTTGTAGAAGATGAAAAATGCAATAAAAGAACCAAGGCAACTATTTATACAAAAACTTAAAATCTGCCCGACGGATACTATACGGACACTTATACGGTCCGTATAACATTGTACGGTCCGTATAAGTTGCCGTGGTTCACCACCATGAAAAACATCTTCCTACTGGGGGTTATACGGACCCCTTATACGGACCGTATAAAGTTATACGGACTGTATAAGTGGTCGGATAACTTCACTTCCCTGAAATGGTTTCCGTCGTTTTGTTCGATCTCCAATCCTTATGGAACCTTCTTCACACTTGTTTAACACTTCATTAACAATATAAGGAGAGTTACAACTCTTCTCTAAGACATCATTAAGTCAACATTAGCTTGGTACTTTATGGAGCTTTTCCAAAACACCACACATACTTTGCCCTTCTTAAGGAACTTTCTCCTCTTACTTCCAACACCTTTGAAATCTTAACTAGGATCGTTAAATAACCTTTCTTACTCATATAAACATCATATTCGTCTCACCCTGCATTAGTCTATCTATCTCATGACAACATGAAATTTTTTTCCGAGGTGTAACATTCTCCCGCCCTTAAGAACATTCGTCCTCGAATGTTAGGTTCTTGAGGATTTTATAAAAATTTCGCCAGAGTTTTCCCTATAATATGACACTACCATCCTGCACAGCAACCCAAAATACATTGCCTCACAGGGCAACAACAACAACAACAACAATGACTAATACCATGGTCACACACGACCAAGAAGACATCAAGAAAAGCATTACATACCTGAGGATAACAGCGTCTCTGCCTGAGTCTCCTCTGAGTGTGAAAATAAATGTGGGTACCAGAATTTTATGTCTTCTTCGGCTTCCCAAGTCATTTCCTTTCTATTATTATTCTTCCATAAAACTTTAACTGAAGCTACCTCTTTGGTTCTGAGCTTTCGTACTTGCCTATCTAAAATGGCAATGGGGACTTCTTCATAAGACAATTGCTTTGCAACTTGGACATCATCTATTGGTACTATTCTAAAAGGATCTCCAATGCACTTACGAAGCATTGATACATGGAAAACTGGGTGAACTGACTCCAACTCAGGAGGTAGACCTTATTCGTAAGCAACTTTGCCTACTTTGCGCACAATCTCATAAGGCCCAATGTACCGGGGACTAAGCTTCCCCTTTTTGCCAAATCTCATTACGCCCTTCATCGGAGACACCTTTAAGAATACCCAATATTTCACTTGGAACTCTAATTCCCTTCAACGATTTTCCGCATAGGACTTGTGACGACTCTGTGCTGTTAATAATCGATCCTGTATGAGCTTAACTTTCTCTATAGCTTGCTGGACCAGGTCTGGCCCTATCTATTTAGTCTTTCCTACCTCGAACTACCCAATTGGGGATCTGCACTTTCGCCCATATAAAGCCTCATACGGTGCCATTTGGATACTAGAATGATAACTATTATTATAAGCAAATTCCATAAGTGGTAAGTGATCCTCCCAACTACCTCCAAAATCCAATACATATGCCTGTAGCATATCCTCAAGGGTCTGAATAGTACGTTCGACTTGCCCATCTGTCTGTGGGTGAAATGTCATGCTAAGACTCACATGAGTTCCCAAACCCTCTTGTAAAGATTTCCAAAAATTTGCTGTAAATTGAGTCCTCTATCGGAGATAATAGATACTGGAACATCGTGGAGCCGCACTATCTCTTTAACATAAAGCTTTGCATAATCTTCTACTATATATGTAGTCTTGACCGGTGAGAAATGAGCTGACTTCGTAAGTCTATCCATAATCACCTACATAGAATCATGCTTACGTCGGGAACGGGGTAAGCCTGTAACGAAGTCCATGTTAATTACTTCCCATTTCCAAGTTGGAATTTCTATAACTTGCAACAATCCGCCCAGCTTTTGGTGCTCGATTTTCACTTGCTGACAGTTGGGATATTGAGCTACAAATTTTGCTATATCTTTCTTCATCCCAGTGCACCAGTATATAGATTTAAGATCATGATACATTTTCGTTGCTCCCGGTTGGACAGAATAACGGGAACAATGGGCTTCTTTCAATATTTGGTGGCGTAATCCTGCAACATCAGGAACACATAACCTGCCTTGACATCGGAGAACTCCATCTCCAAAAATCTCAAATGATGACTTCTTCTTCCGAGGGAGTGTATTTTTGTAATGAATTAGCGTGGGATCTTCGTATTGGCGTTCCTTCACTTCCACCACCAGTGATGAGACCGCTGGATTCTGAATGGTAGCTCTCATATTGCCTGAGTCCACTACTCGAACTCCTAGGATAGCTAGCTGCTGGAGCTCACGAACCATTTTTTTTCTCTGGCTGCACATCGCATAAAATTCCCATGGATCTACGGTGAAGAGCATTAGCCACAACATTTTCTTTCCCGGGATGATACAGGATGTCAACATTATAGTCTTTCAATAATTCTAACCACCGTCGTTGCCGTAAATTCAATTCTTTCTTCTTGAAAATATACTAAAGGCTCTTATGATCTGTATAAATATCCACATGGACACCATATAGATAATGTCTCCACATCTTAAATGCATGAATCACTGCAGCCAATTCCAGATCATGGGTTGGATAATTCTTCTCATGTTTCGGTAACTGTCTTGAAGCATACGCAACCACCTTAGCATGTTGCATCAACACACAACCTAGCCCAACACCTGAAGCGTCACAATACACAACATAACCTTCAGATTCTTCTAAAAGTGTCAGGGCTGGGGCAGAAGTTAATCTATCCATTAGCTCTTGGAAACTATGTTCACAAGCATCTGTCCATAGAAATTTGGCCGATTTCTGGGTTAACTTCGTGAGTGGTGCAGAAATAGAAAAAAAGCCTTCTACGAACCTTCTGTAACAACCTGCTAAACCCAGAAAACTATGAATCTCCGCAGGAGTTATGGGCCTTGGCCAAGTCTTCACGGCCTCAATCTTCTGGATATCTACCCGAACACCATCGATTGAAATGATATGCCCCAGAAAGGTCACTGAGTTTAACCAAAATTCACACTTAGAAAATTTGGCAAATAACTCTCGAGTTTGAAGAACTCTAAGAACGGTTCGCAAGTGATCCGCATGTTCTGCCTCGGACCTAGAATACACCAAGATATCGTCAATGAACACAATCACGAATAAATCTAGGAAGGGCCTGAACACATTGCCATTAAATCCATAAATACCGTCGGCGCATTAGTTAGCCCAAACGACATTACCCGGAATTCAAAATGGTCGTATCTTGTTCTGAAGGCTGTCTTAGGGATATCTTTCTCCCTAACTCTCACTTGATGATACCTGGATCACAAATCTATCTTTGAAAACCATTTTGGCGCCTTGTAATTGATCAATTAGATCATTGATCCTCGGAAGAGGGTATTTGTTCTTAATCGTCACTTTATTTAGTTGTCGATAGTCAATACACATTCGCAAGGAGCCATCTTTCTTTCGTACAAACAACACGGGTGCTCCCCACGGGAATGAACTAGGCCTAATAAAGCCTTTCTAGAGCAAGTCCTTTAATTGCTCCTTCAACTCTGCGGGAGCCATTCTGTAAGGAGGAATAGATATGGGCTTTGTATATGGTAGCACATCGATAGCAAAATCAATCTCCTGCTCTGGAAGGAGGCCTGGAAGCTCTTCCGGGAACACATCCGGAAACTCATTTACTACGGGGACAGATTGAAGAGCTTGCGGTTCGGCTTCTACATCTTGAACCCGAACTAGATGGTAAATACAACCTTTTGTGATCATTTTCCTTTCCTTAAGATAGGAAATAAACCTACCTTTTGGTGACACATTATTTTCTTTCCATTCTAAAACTGGTTTTCTCGGAAATTGGAAACGAACCATTTTCATTCTACAATCAACATTGACATAGCAAGAAGTCAGCCAATCCATGCCCATAATAACATCAAAATCCACCATTTTTAACTCATGTAAGTCAACCATAGTATGATGGTCACGAATCACAACTACACAATTTCTATATACTCGACTAGCTATCACCGGTTCACCAACGGGTGTAGACACCTCAAAAGGTTTGATCGTCTCCGGTTTGACCCTAAACCGACCCGCAATATATGGAGTAACATATGACAATACGGAGCCCGGATCTATCAAAGCATATACATCATGAGAGAATATCGATAATATACCTGTGATGGCATCGGAAGAAGACACAAGATCCTGACGTCCAGCCAGAGCATAAATACGGTGCTGAGGACCGCTAGAACTGGGGGCTCTCCCCCTACCTCTACCATGGCTAACTGGCACATGTGAACCTGGACCCGTAGGGCATATGGATGATGAAGATCCGGCTACTGATCCTGAAGGCTGGGTCCTACCCCTACCACCCACCGAGGGGCAATCGCGCATAATATGGCCTGGCCGACTGCATGCATAGCAAACCTCTGACCCTAGTCGATATTGGCCCCAATGTAACTTCCCACACTAGGAACATCGTGGCACAGGTGGCCTTGCCTGACCCGAGTCACCCCTGAACTAAGAACCTAAAGCCCTGAAACTCTGACTTGGCCCGGAATAAGTAGATCTATCAAATCTCTGGCCTATAAACCGTGGAGGCGCACTAGTCATAGCATGTACTGAATGCCTTGAAAATTGTTGTCTCAGCTCGCCTCTAAACTCACTCGTCGGACTCGAAGATCTAGCCCTCTTGTTATACCCTCTATCATGTTCACGCTCACTTCTTTGCTTTTGTTGGCTTTCTTCCAAATTCTGGGCATGGGCTTGAATGCATGAGATATCTATGTTGTCCTGAAGGGACGCAGTCAAGCACCTATCCATCAAATGTGGCCCTAGGCCTCTAATAAATCGGTGCACTCGGTCACCTATATCTGCTACCATGGCCGAAGCATACTTAGCCAGAGAATTAAAGTGGAGACTATACTCTAAAGCACTCATACTCCCTTGCCTAAGATTCAGGAATTTATCGGCTCTAGCCCGCCGAACCTCTGGAGGCAAGTAATGTCGGAGGAAGGCATCCACAAATTCTTGCCATACCGGGGGAGGTGCATTGGCTCCCCGTGAAGCCATCCAAACTGTATATCAACGAACCGCGACATCCCTCAATCTATAGGATGCTAACTCCATTGATTTAACGTCTGAAGCATGCATTAACCGAAGTGTCCTCAACATTCCATCAATAAAATTCTGAGGGTCCTCATCCGGCTTTGACCCGAAGAATTTCAGAGGGTTAAAGCTAATAAAATCACGGGACCTTGCACTAACATCCCTATCACCTGGCCCCGTACCTTGCCGGTGTGTCTGGGCGGCAACTAACTAAGTAATTAAATGAATGGCCTCTTTTACATCTTGGCCCAAAGCATCCGGTGGAGGAGCTAGAGGTGCTGGAGCTGGGGTTGAGTCTCCCTCATGCTCCTCAGAAATAGGCACTGAATGGGAGGACTGAGATTTAGCCGTATTCTGGGACTCACTTTCCTCTACAACCGTTGGCGGTGCTCTTTCAGCCCACTTTCCTGCCACTATCTTGCCCTTTTGGGCTGCCGTAGCATTTCTCTTTACAGGCATCTCTAAAATACATAACACACGGTTAAGGAAATAGAAGTCCTTATATCATAGCACTACCGCATGATCTTATGAAGAAAGAAGGTCATTCATTCCTAAAATGCCCGCAGCCTCCCGTTTATAAGCGTGGCGCGCAACACACCCATAAACAAGACTCTACTAGACATGGCTCGCAGACACACCCTAGGACAGAACTGCTCTGATACAACTTTTGTCACGACCCGACCCGAGGGCCATGATAGACACCCGGAGCTAACCCACCCGGGTACCTCTTGTCGTACATTCTTATTCACATCTAGGTGGACCACATAGCTTACTCATAAATGCTATACATCAATAATGCTAAATTCATTGGGCAACAACACATTTATACCATCATTAAAAACTATGCCCACATCAATATACGTTTGCCGACGAGGCCATCAAAACGACATACAAAATATAAGCCGACAAGGCTTCCAGACATCTAACCATATACAACTGACTACGAGCCTCTAAGAAGAGTAAGTAACATCATATAGGCGGGACAGGACCCCGCCGTGCCCATGTATGTATACAAAAGAAAAATACCAAAAGCTGTAGCTCCGGATGAAATGAAGCTCCCCTAAGTAGTCCCTGAATAAGAAAAGCTATGGATCAAGCCTGTATCCCTGGCCACCTACGGGCATGACGCAGTGTCCACAAACAATAGGACATCAGTCCGAATATTGTACTGAGTATGCAAAGAATAATCAACATCATAATAGGAGCATAATAGACAACATAAGAAACAACATATAATGGGAGAATCGGGAGATAGTAAAGCCATCATCATCATTACTACTCACTTACTTACTTGTCTTTCATAGGGACCTTCCATTTCTAATGCGTGCTCGTGTACATACATGCAAACATATACATATATTTATATCCATATCTATATTCGTATCCGTATTCATATACATATTCATATCCATGGCATACCCAACCATGAAGGTTCGGTAGTTTCGCATACCCAGCTATGACAAGGCTCGGTGATTATACATACCTGGCCCTACCAAGGCTCAGTGGTATCTGTACCCAACTGCAGTGGTGTGCGCGCGACAAGTATCATACCCGGCTATATAAGCTCGGTGTCACGTAATAGTCATACATACTTAGACGTGTATACTTATGAGTCCATAAATATCATCAACATCATTACCATTATCGTTTTGTTACGTTTATCCTTGGAGGATCAACTATCATATAAAGGATGCCATGGAATCATAAAAGTATCGAGGATCATGAGCTTTAGTAGCTTTGGAGATAGAATCATTTGGAGGACATTATAGAACTCATGAAAGGATATATATAACTAAGGAACCATGCCTTATTGAAAGAAGGGTTAGCCTTACATACCTCTTTGTCTTCTCAACTATCTTGCGTTCACTGTTGAAGGTTGAATAATCTACATTTAGAAGGATTCATGTCGTGGTTAAGCATTAATGATACTTTTAAATTCAAACTAGAATAATTCATAGTCTAATGAAAATTGGGCAGCATTTCCCCTATTTTGTCAACTTCCACCATATCACAAAACAACTCCCAGCAACCATAATAATGTCCATAATACACTTATAATATCTAATTCAAGTAATCACATTACACTAAGCCTTCAATATTCACCCCTATGTTCAACTCATACTAGCAACTTCATACCCATTTTAGCACATTTTCATATAATTCTTCTTCATCAATGTTATTACCTTCCATAACATGGTTATATCCATATCATGCTAAGAATCATGACTACATATAGATTACTACTCATAAACATCATAAAAGCTACATTTAGACTTCATTTTCTACCTCCTCCTTCCACCCAAGTTTTGCCACAACCAAACATACTTAACAACATGAAATAAGCATGAAAACTAACCTTTTCATCCCATGGAAACAAGCTTTGGAGCAAATATCAACTTTGTACAAAACCCTAGCTACAATGCCCAAGTTTTCTTATAGTCTACAAACCCTAAGAAACCTTCTAAGGTATGAACACTTTGGTTCTTGCCTCTTGATCTTTGTTTTATCTAGGATTGGGGTGGAATAAGTTTAGAGAAGGGTTTTGAGCTCTCAATGCTTGTAGAAGATGAAAAATGAAATAAAAGAACCAAGGCAACTATTTATACAAAAACTTAAAATCTGCCCGACGGATATTATACGGACACTTATAGGGCCCGTATAACATGGTACGGTCTGTATAAGTGGCCGTGGTTCACCACCATGAAAAACATCTTCCTGCTGGGGGTTATACGGACCCCTTATACGGACCATATAAGTGGTCGTATAACTCCACTTCCCTTAAATGGTTTCCGTCATTTCGGTCGATCTCCAATCCTTATGGAACCTTCTTCACACTTGTTTAACACTTTATTACCAGTCTAACGAGAGTTACAACTCTTCTCTAAGACATCATTAAGTCAACATTAGCTCGGTACTTTATGGAGCTTTTCCAAAACACCACATATACTTTTCCCTTCTTATGGAACTTTGCCCGGATAAAGGAGGAGGGTTGCCGAGGGTCAATCGGAAACAGCCTCCCTACCCGGGTAGGGGTAAGGCTGCGTACATCTTACCCTCCCCAGACCCCACTATTGTGGGATTACACTGGGTAGTGACCAAGACCATGGAACTTTCTCCTCTTACTTCTAACATCTTTGAAATCTTAACTAGGATCGTTAAATAACCTTTCTTACTCATAGAAACATCATATTCATCTCACCCTGCATTAGTCTATCTATCTCATGACGACATGATTTTTTTTCGAGGTGTAACAACATTATTCCTGGAAAATAAAAATTATTAGTGTCAAAGGTCATAAGCATTTTATTCTTCATCATCAAGCCATCAATTTATAGCATGTTGTTTGTTGGGTTTTCTGTGGTGTGAATGGAAATTTGAATGATTTTCCCGAAAAGGCACCAAGAGCGAAGGGTGTGACTTTTCTATAAAGTCACCATATATTTTCATAACACCCTTTAGTTGGCTATATAAGTTGAAATTTTGCTTTAGATTTAAAATTCACTTAAGCATAAAACACCGAAAATCTGAAGTTTTTCTCCCCTTAAAACCTGTTCTTTGCATTTGTTTTCTAAACAAAAATATTATAGAGTCATGTGATTTGCTGCCTGTATTTGAGTTCGCTGAAATTCTGCAATTTGCATTGCCGCTATCATAGAATAGTTTTCTGTTCTATCCTGGGAGGAATTAATCCATTAACCTTGGCAACTGTGAGGGATTATTTCTTAAGGACACACAAGAAACTTGTGGGCTCGGAAATTTCTGTTTCATCTACTTTTTGTCCTTAATGTTTTTGCCTATTTTTTGGATTCTTAAAACAAAAATTGATTTTGTTATATTACTGCTTTGAACACAGTAAGATAAAAAGCTTCAGAAATCTAATTTATAATTTCTATGTTCAAAATTTTTGTTGATCTACTACAGAAGATGAAAAAAGTACTCTTTTTTAGAAGATATAAAATTACTATTTTCTGAGATATAAAAGTACTTATTCCAGAAATAAAGTACTTTAACCTGAGATGTAAAAGTATTTTTTTCAGGAATAAAAGTACTCTTTTCAGTAATTCAAAATTTACTCTTTTTGGAGAACAATTTGAAGGCAATTTGAATATTATCTCAACTTTCAAAAGTCCAAGAAGTATTGTGATACAAGTTAATGAAGGACACTGGATTCAAGTGTGGCAGAATGGGATTAACATCATTTATTAATTTTATGGAGAAAGCATCATGTGTTAACAAGTTTTTTGTTTCCTTTAAACTTGATATTTGCGGAACGCCGCTATCTATTTTAAAACCAAGTGTCTGGACGGTTTGTTTGGAATTGGCAAAGAAGCATAACCAACACAGTATGTTGTTTTCACTTTGGTTTCAAGAAGGAAAAAAAAGAACGAGGCCATGAATTTTTATATGCACGGTACATAGAATGCAGAATGAGTAAGTTTTAGTTCTCAAATCTCCTCATCAGTGCACCAGTACACCTTTAACGGTGAAAGATAATGACTTTCAAAATTGATCTGGTTTATGGTAAAGGCGACAAGTACACAATGGAACTATTGACGATATAATCAGGTTTTATTTTCGTTACTCTACTTATTCCTTAATTTTCTACCCTATATGATCTATGAAATTCAGGTTTTTCTAATTGTTAGGGTAGACGTTTATTTTTCAATGATCTCAAAGTATTATTTGCATACCATATAATTGATTAGTTGGTATATCATTTGGTAGCATGCCTAAATACAGGGAAGACAACAATTTTAAGAAATTTAAAATTATTTCTCGCAAATGATTGAGAAAGACGAGAAAACGTCTCTACTAATGCATTGTGTTCACTTGAGAATTGAACAATTAATGGTGTCACTAGAGAGAGCATTCTACTATCTGTTTGAATTTTCATTGTTTTCATCACTGTCCTCATTCTAAGAGTCCCTGATATTTGTGGCCAATACTTGACCAGTATTTGGAAAAGATGCCAAGCAATAATGTTGTTAAAACTTTTGAGTTAAATGGCTCAGGACAAACATGTAATGCTTCAAATAGCAGCAATGGTGATCCAGGTGTTAAATTGGAAAAAGTGTCACACCCCAACTAGGGGAAACGTGCGGGCACCTACCATTTCCCACCTCAATAGGCAAACCCGTCCCTTATTCAACCCCAAACAATAAATAATATAAATCCAATCACCCAGAATTACATAATAAGTCTAACATAAATAGATAAATATAATAAGAGCAGAAGATACATCAAATCCCAAAATCTAGTCTGAATAGTACAAGAGCCATTATATAATGTCAAGGAAATACAAGTCTTATATAACAATAAATAACTGTCCAAATGATAGAATATAAAGAAAGGAATAGATAAGAGTCATCCGGGCAACGAATTCATCCAAGTGCTCACCCTGGAATGCTCCTCAAGCAGCCTCGGGACGCGGTCACGAAGCGAGGAAGCCGAACCGGTCACGAACTCGGCACTCAGAAAAGAATGCATCAAGGTAGAATTAGTACAACAACACGTACTGAGTAGGCATCATAGGCCGACAACAGTTAGATAATATATGCATAAGAAAGAGACTGAAAAAAAAGTAGACATGCACACAATCAGATATAACTCAACACAATCCAAAGTATCAAATCCAGTACCAAGTTACCAAGTCTAGCATATCTCTTCAAAATCCACTATAAGTCCGAAACACAATCTCAAGAACCATTATCAAGTACACATATCACCAAAGATCAACCAACAAGTCCAATACAATTGCATATGCCAATATGAGATGAATGCAATGCAAAAGCAGTGATACACGCACGCTTCGGGTGGAATATCTGGTCGCCTCAACAGTTATGACCCATGGGGGACTGCTAAGTCCATGTACCACTTGTGGCGCACAGCCTGACCCAATAGTCAATGTTACGAAACGTGCAACCTGATCCCAGTCAGTATTGCGGTACTTACAACCCGATCCAAGTAAGTGTTGCGGCGCGCAACCCAATCCCAATATATCTAAAATAAGTGAATGCATGATAACAATGCCAACAAGAATATATGAATCAATAGTGCCACACATGGACACATATCTTAATCACAATATCAGTACCTTACTTTCCTTTCCAACGACCTCAACCATGATAAATATGCTCTCCGAATCATAAGGTAATCATTAAGCATCAACTCTAGAATCAATCATGTGGCAACAAGACAACAACTCAATAGAACACAATAAGGCGACAAGCCATAGCCAACAACAATAACAACCTAGTATTTCATCCCAAACTTCATACCCAGAGGTTTACATGCTTTTTCCAACAATCACTAACTATACATATGATTCGCTAACCGAAGTCTAACTAAAATGGTAAGCAGTAACCTACTTGGAGAGCCGAACAGGAGTCACGAACTGTCACACCTTAGCCTTTCCCTTTCTTTGCGCCTCCAAATACTCAAAGTCTAAACATATTCGAGTTATATATCATAAATCAAGAAGAACGATACCCATATTGCTATACTTCTAGCTAGGTTAAATTCTAACTCATGGAATTGGGAAAATAGACCCACCAGGGTAAAATAGGAAATTAGAAGGTGGAATATGCAATTCATGCTCTAGATGATCAAACCCACTATTCAATTGCTAAAACAACTCAAGATTAAGCCTAATTCGAATTTAAAGCAAAACCCCCCAAATTTGGGTATGAACCCTAATTCTTTAATCCTCAAATTAATCACTAGTAATGGAAGAATTAAGCTTAACGACAATGACTTCATTAAATTCTATGATCATACTAGTCAATTTCACCATCAATTTCCATTTAGGAAGTCTAAACCCATTTAAAGAAATTTAACATAAGACTCATTTTCTCCACTTTGATTCTAAGCATGGATTACGGATCTAGGAAGGTAAATGATGAAGTCTAGGGTCAAAGATCTTACTTCCAAGAAGATTCAGTCCAAAAGCTATTCAATTCTCCCAAAGTGTGCTTAGAAAGAAATGAAGGGAAATGATAGGGTTCAAGGATTTTAACTTATGGAGAATAGGGAAACACTGCCCGTCACTCGCTGCAGTGGTAAGGTTACCCGCTGCAGCGAGCTCGCTAGAGCGGCCAGGGGCCGGCTGTGGCACCTCACCCTAATTCTCGCCTCGCCGCTACTGCGACAGAATTGTGGCTACAGCAAGTCCGCCACAACGGATACCAGTTCGCTGGGGCGACTCACCATGAAGTCCCCTCGTCCGCTACAACGATCTCTCCCTAGCTATAGCGAGCCCATTACGGTGAGTCTAGTGCCGCTGCAGCGGACACCAAACATCAGAGTTTTGACAATTCTCAACCCGAAACCTGACTATCACCCGAGGCCCCATAGATACAAAACAATCATGCCTACGCATATAAACATGGGCTACAAATTCATCCGCTGGGTTGAAATTTCCAATGGAGGTCTATTTGACCAAGTCAACCTCCAATGACCTAAAGCTAAATTTCCAACCTAAGTCCCAAAATGCTCCCGAGTGCATTGGGAATCAAACCAAACATGCTACCAAGTCACAGACGATCATCCGGACCTTTTGAAATCGACAAAATTTCAAAAAAGGTCTGTTTACCCAAAAGTCAACTATAGGTCAACCTATCGTTCTTTAAGGATTAAACTTCCAAAAGTCACACTAAAACCACCCAATGACCTTGGGAAAGGATCAACAGGGGTAAAATTATCAATAGCACCATAACGACCAATCAGTCATTACATCAGATACCAATTAAACAATCGCTCGTCCTCGAGCGACAAGGAATAGAAATGGTGCGGAAAGAACCTGAGTCAACAAACAACTGGGGATATCTCTCGTGCATATTAGACTCGGTCTCCCAAGGAGCCGCCTTAACAGGACGATGCTTCTATTGAACCCTAATAGAAGCAATCTCTTTAGACCTCAGTTTCCTAACCTGCCTATCCAGAATCGCTATAGGCTCCTCCTCGTAAGATAGATTCTCATCTAGTAGCACAGAATCCCAACGAATGATAAAATGTAATGACCCATTTAGTCCTTATAGTATTTTGACCCATTTAACCTTGTTGACCCTTTTCTCCAGTCCCGTTAGTACAACCTATGACTTAGTGAAGCCATTGGTTTGGGTCCCAAGGCGTTCGGGAATGTTTTGAGTCTCGAGTGAAAGCTTAATTTCATAGTGTTGGGGTTGACTTGGTCAACACCATCTTAAAATGATCTCTTTTAGAAATTTAGAGATCACAGGTGCGCCTGTAGCGTGGTTTACAATCAAAAAGCATATATGGTTTGTGTTCGGGAGGTTCCGGATGAGTTTCGGGGGCTAAAACGAAGTTTTGAACCAATCAGAAATTTGGGCAACCGCTATAGCAACGCGGGCACCCGCTATAGTGAAGGGTGCACCCGCTGCAGCAGAAGTCCGTTTTTAATGTCTTTTTTTTTCAAGTCTTTCCCATCGTAAACCCAAAAATACTTCCTTAGAATGTGAGAGGATATTTTCCTAAGGCTAGGGTTAAGTTCCTCCTTGAAGGTAAGTGCAAACCCTTATGTGATTCATTATCATTCCTTCTTCAAATCTCATGACAAGCTTAAGCTCTAATAATGGTGGGTGCAAGATTAGAACCCAAGAATTGATTAAACCTTCAATAGTTGAAGGGTTGAGAGATAACAATGGAAAAGCATTCACAAGCACTTTGGGGGTAAGATTATAACCTAGTATTCATTATTTATTTGTCAATTATCATCATCTCATAGTCGTCCTACACACTAATTGCGAAGAACTAATGGGTTAAGAACCTTAGGGTTAAAAATAGAAAAGATGAATTTGGATATCTTGTGATGAATAGAATTCTATGAAATTAAGATTGAAGGTTAACTAGATGATGGGTAACATAATTATGCACTAAATTTTCCGTTTTATCCTCATAAACCCGGATCCATATTGTAGGGGTATTTTAGGTATTTTTCTAAAAGTATAGCAACATGGTATCGTTGGACTCGTTTAGAATCGTAAAGTACTATTTTGATTATTGTATCTCAATTTTCAATAAAATTACAGTTTTGCCCTTGTGGCTTGGGTTTGGCTATTTTGGGTCCATTTTTGGGTTTTGGGTAAAACTATGCAATATGGGTATCCTTAGATTCGTATTCTAACGTAGAATTCATATTTGATAGACGTTAATCATTTTGATGTTCTCTAAATAGGAAGGCAAGGCTAAGGTTTGGCGATTCGAGATTATTGCTCGGCATTCCAGGTAGGTTATGGCTTACTTTAGTTAGACTTTGATTAACGAAACGTATGTATTGTGTAGAATTGACTGCAGAAAGCATGATTAGGTCTTCGAACATGGTGTTTTGGTTGGATATTAGCTACATTGGTATGACTTCTGATTTTGTGGGCTCATCGCCATTACTTTATGTACTGAAATATGAGGTGTAGTTGTATTCATATTGTGGCGATTCAGGATGGATTTCTATTAGGTTGATTGTTGTTGATGGTGGCTCGTTGCCCTGTCATTGTGATTAGACTTAGTACCTAAATTGTCGTGTTGTACTCAATTCTCTCTAATTGTGGCACATATCATCGGAGAAAGGAAGGATACTGAGTTTAGACCTGAATTGTGATTTATATAGTTATGATAGTACACTTGATGTATGATTTACTATTGATGATAATATATAGAAAAGTGGATCTTTTTGGTGGTACAAGACTTAGTTATGAGGCGTACTTGCTACATGTGGAAGTAAAGAGCGACATAGACTATTATGTTGGTTGAGACAGTTTGTATAATTCATTTCATGGTTGAGTTGATCCAAGTCTTGAAATGACTTGTGGCTTTGTGACTTGTACCTTCACTGTTGCTCTATTGGTTTGCATTAATTTACCACATTTACACTCATTTATGCATTCATTCACTCATACATGGTGGAAATGGTTTGAAAACGATTCATGAAAGACTTGTGGCATGATGCCTTGTGTTTGACATTGATATTGCTAATTGTTCATAGTCCATACATACTAATGAATTGGAATACGCTGAGACATACATTGTGATGTGAAATTAGTGAAGAAGTTAATATAATCTTCTTGTTGAACTTGTGATACTATTTGATACATGGTACTTGATGAATTGATCATTGAGAGTGATGTGACAGTGTTATTATACATATGAAAAGGCACATTTTACTGAGGGTGAGGATGTGGCCTAGTTGTGAGCTCGTGGTCTGAGGTTAGTTCCGGACATGAGTGGTGCATGATGTGGATCCGTGTCCGAGGTTCTTTCCGGAGTGGAGGATTTATGGCTCGGGTCGGATGAGTATCCGGAACGAGTGGTACATGGATACCATGAGTCCCCTGCAGGTCATGACTACTGAGCGATGACATCAGTTAGCATGTGTGTACAGTTTGAGTGATAGGCCAGTGCATGAAATTGCAATGCATTGCACATCATCATATTTTGCATTACACATCATTACATTTTATGCTGCATTATTATATGCTCGTTTGTTTCTGATTTTGGTATGGATATTGAATGCCTATTGTGATATAATAATGATCATTGAATGAGTTAAATTGTGGATTAGTGACTCTACCTAGGGAAGGAACTTGGACTTGTGATCATCAGGTGAGATTATTGAAACTTGACAGATGTCACGACCTAACTAGTGGGCCATGAGGGGTACCCGAAGCTGACTACCGAGCGAAACTCACCATGCTATCTATCATACTCAACCTAGACATATATCAGCCTCAACGCAAGACTTATCATGAAACAATCTCCAAATATCTCCCAAAACATGTATATATGCATAAGTCCACAAGGATACTAAAATGATGTATAGAATATACAATGAAGAGGTCACATAGCACCTACAACCCACACAAATGTATCTACGAGCGTCTAACCAGAAACATCATATCATGCATACATATATATAAACTGCCCGACCATATAGGTGCGGTGTGATCATCATTAGCCCGCGTCTGGGGTAAACATCTCAAGCCGCCCACTAGTGGTGTCTGCCCATGCCATAGAGATATGGTGTAATCATCATCGTAGCCGCCCACTACGCCTGTCGTAGTGGTGACTGCCCGGCCATATAGGCGCGGTGTAATCATACATATACATAATATGAGGCATGCATGGGAGCTCAAGTAAAAGCTATAACTCTATCGGAGTGACGTAAGGTCGGGAACCTCCGATTACATTGTGGAATAATCATCATCGCTATGACTCACCTTGGAATAACTAATATCCTGAGGTGAGACAACAATAAGAAGTAACATCAATGAAATCATAAAAATAGGATTATCAAGCTCATGCAAGCATCATTATCATCGTCATTATCATAGAACATATCTCATCTCTATCTCATAAGAAGCTCTTAAGAATTTTTAACTTTCATCTTTTGGGATATAAGAAGGTCATGGAAATATAGAGAAGAAATCATAATATAGGAGTCATGCCTTTGAAAGAAGGGGACTAGCCTTACATACCTTACGTCTCTTTAACGACTAAGCGTTCTCCCTCCAAGCTCACAACTCTACATTCAAGAGAATTAGTACCAAGGTTAGATCATTAGAAACACGCTTAAGTCTAATCTAAAGCGACTAAAAGGCAAACGAAAATTGGGCAGCATTTCTTTGTTTCGATAACTTTTTCCATATAATAAACAACTCCCAAATAGCAATAGCAACACCCATAATATCATAATCAATAAACTTCTTCAAGTTAAATATTATTCAATCCTCACAATTCTCATTCAGATCATCCACAACCATGACTACCATACAACAACATATTCATTTTTCATATAATGCTCCCTCAATGACATTAGAATCATTCATAACAAGATTATACTCATCTCATGCTGAGAATTATGACCTAAATGAACTTACTACTCAAAATACCCTTACTTCTATATTTTGGGCTCATATTCTACTTTCTTCCCTAATTCAAGTCTTTCAACCACTCAATACTTGTAATAACATGAAATAAATGTAAAACTCACCTTTGATTATGTAGGAATGGTCTTTGGATGAAGGTACTCCACTTGATAAAATCCCAACTTCAACACAAAAGAGATTCTTGACTCCCACAAACCCTAGTAGCCTTCCTTCACTTGATTCTCGTGATTCTGGGTAGTTAATCCTTGATTCCTCTTAGATTAGTGTGGACATGATATGGGGAATGTTGTAGAGCTTTAAAGAGTTGTGGAGAGTGTGGGAAATGAATTAAATGGTCATGGGTCATATATATATAGAAATAGAAAAATATGGAAAAAGTGACCCGATTGAGTTATACGGATACTTATACGTTTTCTTTTCTGTAAAGGTTATACAGACCCTTATATGGACCGTATAAGTGGTCGTATAACTCCACTTTTCCAAAATTATTCTCATTGATTCGTTTGATCTCAAATCCTTATGGAACCTCCTTGGCACTTTTGTAATGCATCATTAAACATCTAAGGAACCTTATAGGTTCTCCTTAAGGCATTACTAAATCAACATTAGCTTGGTTGTTACAAAACTCTTCCGGACACAACTTATACTTTACTTCCTTCGACGAACTTTCTTTTCTAGCCTCAAGTATCTTTGGAATCTTAATTAGAATCATTAAGTATCCCTTATTACTTGTAGGGACATCATGTACACCTTAACTTGCATTAGTCTATCCACCGCACAACGACATGAAATTTTCGAGGTGTAACACTCTTCCCCCCTTAAGACCATTCGCCCTCGAATGTTAAGTTCTCGGGAATTCTACAGAAATTTTGCCAGAGTTTCCCTTGTAATATGGCACTACTATCCTATCACAGTAACCCAAAATAACATCACCGCACAGGGTTACAACAACAATGGCAATAAAACATGGCCAAACACGACCAAAAGCATCAAAAGTAACATTACGTACCTTAGGACAATGATGTCTCATCTTGAATCTCTTCTGGGGGTGAAAATAACTGCGGATATCTGGACTTCATGTCTTCTTCTACTTCCCAAGTCACTTCCTCTTTATTATTATTATTTCTCCACAAGGCCTTGACTAAGGCTACCTCTTTGTTTCTGAGTTTCCGCACTTGCCTATCTAGTATAGCAATGGGTACCTCTTCATAAATCAAATTTTCAGTAACTTGAAAATCATCCAGTGGCAAGATTCTAGAAGGGTCTCCAACACATTTACGGAGCATCGACATATGAAAAAATGGATGAACCAATTCAAGTTCTGGAGGTAAATCTAGTTCATAAGCCACTTGGCCCACCTTGCGCACAATCTTATAAGGTCCAATATAACGGGCACTACACTTACCCTTCTTGCCGAATCTCATTTCACCTTTCATTGGCGACACCTTTACGAATACCCAATCATTTGCTTGGAATTCTAAGTTCAATCGGTGATTGTCCGCATAGGACTTTTGGCGACTTTGAGCCGTCAATAATCGGTCTCGGATGAGCTTGATCTTTTCCATTGCTTGCTGAACCAATTCTGGACCTATCAGTTGTGTCTCTCTGACTTCAAACTATCCAATTGGCGGCCTACACTTCTTTCCATACAAAGCTTTATACGGAGCCATCTGGATGCTGGAATGATAACTGTTGTTTTAGGAAAATTCAATAAGTGGCAAATGATCATCCCAATTACCTCTGAAATCTAATACACATGTCCGCAACATATCTTCCAAGGTCTGAATAGTGCGTTCAGCTTGTCCATCGGTGTGTGGATGAAATGTTGTGTTGAGTCTCACTTGAGTTCCCAAACCTTCTTGAAAAGACTTCCAAAATGTAGCTGTAAATTTTGCCCCTCTATCTGTGATAATGGATATTGGGACACCATGAAGTCGCACTATCTCCTTAAGATACAACCTTGCATAGGCTTCTGCTAAATATGTAGTTTTTCCCGAAGAAAATGGGTTAATTTTGTAAGTCTGGCAACGATTACCCATATGGAATCATACTTACACCGAGAACGAGGAAAACCTACAATAAAATCCATGTTGATCACCTCTCATTTCCAAGTTGGAATTTCCATAGCTTGTAACAATCCTCCTGGCTTTTAATGCTCAATTTTCACTTGCTAGCAATTTGGGCATTGAGCTACAAACTCTGCTATACCCTTCTTAATCCCGTCCCACTAATACATTGATTTGAGGCCATGGTATATTTTAGTCGCTCCTGGGTGAATAGAATAACGAGAGTAATTAGCTTCTTCCAGAATCTCATGATGTAGTCCTATAATATCTGGAACACATAGCCTGCTTCGGTACCTGAGAACTCCATCTATAGAAAACTCAAATGGTGACTTCTCTTTCTGAGGAAGTGTATCTCTATAGTGACTTAACTGGGGATCTTCATATTGGCGCCTTTTCACTTCCATGTCTAAGGATGAAACAGCTAGGTTGTGAATATCAACTCCTGCATTGCCTGAATCGATCAAATGAACTCCTAGGAAAGCTAGCTGATGGTGCTCATGGATTAATTCCTTCTTTTTTGGCTGAACATCACATAAGCTGCCCATGGATTTACGGCTAAGCGCATCGGCCACCACATTCGCCTTTCCGGGATGGTATAGAATACTCATATCAAAGTCTTTCAGCAGCTCTAACCATCGCCTTTGCCGTCGATTCAACTCCTTTTGCTTGAAAATGTACTGGAGACTCATGTGATCTGTATAAATATCAACATGTATACCATACAATTAGTGTCTCCACATCTTTAGTGCATGAATAACCGCAGCTAATTAAAGATCATGGGTCGGGTAATTCTTCTCATGTTTCCTCAACTGCCTGGAAGTATAGGCTATGACCCTACCGTGCTGCATCAACACATATCCCAACCCAACACCGGAGGCATCACAAAAAACAACATAAATATTTTATCCTTCACGAAGCATCAGGACTGGGGCTGAAGTCAGTCTATATTTCAATTCCTAGAAGCTACGCTCACAAGCATCGGTCCACTGAAATTTTACTGATTTTTGAGTTAGCTTCGCCAATGGTGCAGAAACAGAAGAAAAACCTTCCACAAATCTTCTATAATAACCTGCTAATCCCAAAAAGCTACGGACTTCTATAGGTGTCGTAGGCCTTGGCCAAGTTTTCATGGCTTTAATTTTCTGTATATCAACCCAAATGCCATCAGCTGAGATAATATGGCCCAGAAAAGTTACCGAATTCAACCAGAACTCACATTTTGAAAATTTTGCATATAATTCTCGAGTCCGAAGAATTCCAAGGACAGTACATAGATAATCTGTATGCTCTACTTCTGACCGAGAATATACTAGAATATCATCGATAAACACGTTCACAAATAGGTCTAGAAAAGGCCTGAATACATTATTCATCAGATTCATAAACACTACCGGAGTGTTAGTCAACCCAAATGACATCACTCGAAATTCATAATGGCCATATCTAGTTCTAAAAGCCGTTTTCAGAATATCTTCTTCCTTGACTCTCACTTGGTGATATCCCGATCTCAGATCAATCTTGGAAAACCACTTAGCACCCTGCAGTTGATCAAACAAATCGTCGATTCTTGGAAACGGATATTTATTCTTTATTGTTACCTTGTTCAACTGCCTATAATCAATACACATTCGCAAAGATCCGTATTTCTTTCTTACGAACAAGACAGGTGCTCCCCATGGCGATGAACTAGGTCTAATGAATTCCTTCTCGAGCAAATCTTTTAGTTGTGCCTTTAGCTCCTTCAATTCTGCAGGAGCCATTCTGTAAGGGGGAATAGATATGGGTTCAGTGTCCGGAACCATATCGATAGTAAAATCAATTTCTCGTTCCGGTGGAAGTCCTGGAAGTTCATCTAGAAATACATCCGGAAACTCAATTTCTATCGGGATAGATTGAAGAGTTGGTGGCTTTGCTTCAGTGTCATGAACTCGAACTAAATGATAAATGTAGCCCTTAGCAATCATCTTTCTTGCCTTGAGATAGGAAATAAACCTACCCCTTGGAGATTCTGTGTTACCTTTCCATTCAAGCACTGGTTCTCCGGGGAATTGGAATCAAACCATCTTTGTCCTGCAATCTACATTAGCATAACAAGAGGCCAACCAATCCATGCCTATAATCACATCAAAATCTAACATTTCCAGCTCAATCAAATCAGCTATAGTCTGACTATCACATACCACAATCGCATAATTTTTATACACTTGTCTAGCTATTATCGGGTCACCAATATGAGTAGGTACCTTGAAAGGTTTGATTGGCTCGGGTTTGACCCCAATATGACCAGCAATATAAGGAGTGATATATGACAAGGTAGAACCCGGATCAATAAATTCATAAACATCATAAGAGAATACAGATAGTATATCTGTAACCACATCAGGGGAGAACTCAAAATCCTGGCGTCCGGTTAAAGTATAAATGAGGGGCTGGGAGCCACCTGAACTGGAAGCTATCCCCCTGCCCCTACCACGACCTGCTGAAGCCTGGGGAGTCTGCCCTATGGGGCGCACGGACGAAAAAAAACCTGCTACTGATCCTGTAGGCTGAGCTCCAACTCTACCACCCATCGATGGACAATCACGCATCAGGTGTCCAATCTAACCACAGGCATAACAAACATCTGAAACTCGGCGCCACTGACCCAAATGTAATTTACCACACTGGTTGCATCGCGGTAACGGTGGTCTCTTCTGACCGGGGTCACCTCCAAACTGGGAACTCGAAACTCTCGAGCTTTGATCCTATCATGAATAAATGAGGCGGTCAAATCTCCTGCCCACAAACCGAAGAGGTGCATTAGTCGCAGACTGGCCTGAATATTTGGAGTATTGTTGCCGCAGAACCCCTTTATACTCACTACTAGCACCGGCAGATCTGTCCCTCTTGCTCTGCCCTCTATCAATATCACGTTGACCTCGGGGTGGCTGCCGCTTCTCTTCTAGATTCTGGGTGTGGGCCTGAATACGGGAAATGTCCATCCCATCCTGAAGTGAAGCTGTCAAGCAATCTTTGATCAAATGTGGCCCTAAGCCACTCAAAAATCTATACACCCGGTCTCCCATGTCGGCTATCATGGTCGGAGCATACCGCGCCAATGAATTGAAATGAAGACTATACTCCCGAGCACTCATATTCCCTTACTTTAAATTCAGAAACCTATCAGCTCGAGCTTGACAGACTTCGGGGGGCAACTAATGGCGAATAGAAGCGTTAACAAACTCCTGTCAAACCGGGAGAGGTGCATTTCCCCCCCTTGAAGAAATCCAGTTATTATACCAAAAAACGGCTACATCCCGCAACCTGTAGGACTCCAACTCCACTGAATCTGTATCTGAAGCATGTATAATCCTCAGCGTCCTCAACATCTCATCTATGAAACCCTGCAGGTTTTCATCCGGCTTTGATTCGAAAAAATTCTTGTAGGTTCAAACTCATAAAATCACTGGCTCTAGCACTAGCCACTTTGTCACCTGCTGACTCGAAGCACTCGGTGGAGGGACTAGAGGCACTGGAGCTGGAGCTGAGTCCCCTTCAGGCCCTTGTAATATAGGCGGAGTATGAGAAATCTGAGATGGCGCCTCATTATGGGACTCACCCTATTCTATATTCATTGGGGACACCTGTTCAACCTGCCTTCTTGTCATAGTCTTGCCCTTCTGGGCGGCTGTTGCTTTCTTCTTTACCGACATCACTGAAATCATAACGCACAATTAGAGAAAAAGAAAATCTTATATCATAGCTCTATCGCACTATCTATGAAGGAGAAAAATGATCATTATTCCTAAATGCCCCGCAGCTTCTCGTTTATAAGTGTGGCGCGCTTCACACCCATAAATAAGAATCTACTAGACACGGCTCGTAGACACACTCTAGGACGGAACTGCTTTGATACCACTTTTGTCATGACCCAACTAGTAGGCCATGACAGGTACCCGGAGCTGACTACCGAGCACCACTCATCATGCTATCAATCAAACTCAACCTGGACATATATCAACCTTAATGCAAGACTTATCACGAAACAATCTCCAAATATCTCCCAAAACATGTATATATGCATAAGTTCACGAGGCTACAAAAATGATGTACAGAATATACAATGAAGAGGTCACATAGCACCTACAACCCACACATAAGTATCTACGAGCCTCTAACAGAGAGACATGGTGTAATCATCATCATAGCTGCCCACTACGGCTGTCATAGTGGTGACTGCCCGGCCATATAGGTGCGGTGTAATCATACATATACATAATATGAGGCATGCATGGGAGCTCAAGTAAAAGCTATAACTCTATCGGAGTGGCATAAGGTCGGGAACCTACGATTACATTATGGAATAATCATCATCGCTATGCCTCACCTTGGAATAACTAATATCCTGAGGTGAGACAACAATAAGAAGTAACATCAATGAAATCATAAAAATAGGATTATCAAGCTCATGCAAGCATCATTATCATCGTCATTATCATAGAACATATCTCATCTTTATCTCATAAGAAGCTCTTAAGAATCTTTAACTTTCATCTTTTGGGATATAAGAAGGTCACGGAAATATAGAGAAGAAATCATAATATATGAGTCACGCCTTTGAAAGAAGGGGACTAGCCTTACATACCTTTACGTCTCCTTAACGAATAAGCGTTCTCCCTCCAAGCTCACAACTCTACATTCAAGAGAATTTGTACCAATGTTAGATCATTAGAAACATGCTTAAGTCTAATCTAAAGCGACTAAAAGGAAAACTAAAATTGGGCAGCATTTCTTTGTTTCGACAACTTTTTCCATATAATAAATAACTCCAAAATAGCAATAGCAACACCCATAATGTCATAATCAATAAACTTCTTCAAGTTAAACATTATTCAATCTTCACAATTCTCTTGCAGATCATCCACAACTATGACTACCATATAACAACATATTCATTTTTCACATAATGCTCCCTCAACGACATTAGCATTATTCATAACAAGATTATACTCATCTCATGCTGAGAATCATGACCCAAATGAACTTACTATTCAAAATACCCTATTCAAAATACCCTTACTACCATATTTTGGGCTCATATTCTACTTTCTTCCCTAATTCAAGTCTTTCAACCACTCAATACTTGTAATAACATGAAATAAGTGTAAAGATCACATTTGATGATGTATTAATGGTCTTTGGATGAAGGTAATCCACTTGAGAAAATCCCAACTTCAACACAAAAGAGATTCTTGACTCCCACAAACCCTAGTAGCCTTCCTTCACTTGATTCTCTTGATTTTGGGTAGTTAATCCTTGATTCCTATTCGATTAGTGTGGACATAATATGGGGAATTTTCTAGAGCTTTCAAGAGTTGTGGAGAGTGTAGGAAATGAATTAAATGGTCATGGGTCATATTTATATAGAAGTAGAAACATCTGGAAAAAGTGACCCGATTGAGTTATACGGACACTTATACGGTCTGTATAACTTTATACAGTCCGTACAAGTGACCGTATATTACCATTAGGGATTTTTCTTTTCTGTAAATGTTATACAGGACCTTGTACGGACCGTATAAAGTTATACGGACCATATAAGTTGTCGTATAACTCCACTTTTCCGAAATTATTCTCGTCGATTCGTTTGATCTCAAATCCTTATGGAACCTCCTTGGCACTTGTGTAATACTTCATTAACCATCTAAGGATCCTTATCGTTTCTTATCAAGGCATTACTAAATCAACATTAGTTCAGTTGTTACAAAACCCTTCCGGACACAACTTATTCGTTACTTCCTTCGACGAACTTTCTTCTTTTGCCTTAAGTGCCTTTGGAATCTTAATTAGAATTATTAAGTATCCCTTCTTACTTGTAGGGACATAATGTACACTTTAACTTGCATTAGTCTATCCACCGCACAACGACATGAATTTTTGAGGTGTAACAACAGAGTTGTGGTTTAGAAGCTTCATCCCGTTATGGGATGTTCTGTGACTTGGATTTGAGTGTTAAGTGCCTATCTGTTTATCTTGTTGATTTTATACTTATATGCGTGAACTAATCTTAGTTGGCCTATGATGCTTTTCGGTACATAGTGTCGGTACTGAAACTACCTTGCTACACCCTTTTTGAGGGTCTGATTGTGTTCTAAAGATTTCATCGAGACTACATCTCTAGTTTGAAGCTAGTTTGCTCGAACAGATCTTAGGGTGAGCTTCTATCCATGCCATGCCACCTGGAGATCTCTCTTTTCAGATGTCTACTTTTATTCTGGACATTATTTGTTATTATATTTGAGATATACTTCATTCTTCAGACATTATTGGCGAGAGTCCTTGTACGATGACTTTCAGATTTTTGGGGTGTAATAATTAGACTTCCGCACATATATTATCTAATAATTATGACTTGTTTTATTTATTCATTCATTCACTTATCTATTGGACTGTTAATAAATGATTAAAGAAGTTGAAATTGGCTAATGATTAATGGGTTAACGAGTAAGGGTTCACCTATTAGTGATAATAAGGTAGGTGCCCGCACGATCGGCAATTAGGGTCGTGATATATAAGAACCATTAGAATGGTATTTCTTCAGCATGGACACATGGAAATTCGGATGAACGCCTGACAGGCCCAGTGGCAAGGAAAACTCATAAGCAACATATCCAACTCGATGGAGAACATCAAATAGGCCAAGGTACCTCGGGAGCGCCTGATCCCCCTCTATAAACTCTAAGTCCCGAATCCATCGGTCCGCATACATCTTCTGTCGACTCTGGGCTGCTAGAAGCTTTTCCTAAATATGCTTCACTTTGTCCATGGACTCTCTCAACAAATCTACGCCCCACGGGCGAACCTCAAAGGCATCAAACCACCCAATAGGAGAACGACACCTCCTACCGTACAAAGCCTCGAACTACACCATATCAGTGCTGGAATGATAACCGTTGTTGTATGCAAACTCCACTAAGAGCAAAAACTGGTCCCAATGATTACCAAAATCGATGACGCGTGCTCTTAACATATCCTTGAGCACCTAGATAGTCCTTTCAGACTGATCATCTGTCTGGGGATGAAAAGTTGTAGTAAGGTCCAATTGAGTACCCAACTTTGCCTGAAAAGCCTTTAGGAAATTAGAAGTAAATTGGGGACCTCAATCCGAGATAATAGAAATAGGGACCCCGTGCAAACACACAATCTTACGAATGTAAATCCTGGCTAACTTTTTCGCAGTGTAAGTGACCTGAAATGGAATGAAATGAGTGGACTTAGTCAACCGATCAACAATAACCCAAACAGAATCAAACTTGCCCAGGGTCTTCGGAAGACCCACAACAATATCCATGGCAATCCTCTCCCACTTCTACTCGGGAATGGGCATCCTCTGAAGCACACCACCAGTCTCTGGTGCTCATATTTGGCTTGCTGACATTATCTCTCTTCATCCTACCCAACCAGTAATGCTGCCTCATAACTTGATACATTTTTGTAGCACCCATATGAATGGAATATCTGGAACTATAGGCCTCTTCCAAAATCAAACGAATCTACTCACCAACACGAGGAATGCACACGTGTCCCTTGATCCTCAGAATACCCTTACTATCAAGAATGGCCTCCTTGGACTCACCTCTCATAACTTTATCATAAATCTTACACAACTGGGAATCCTCTAACTGCTGGGCCCTAATCTGCTCCAAAAGAGATTACCTCGCCTCCACACAAGCTAAGACCCTGCCCAAAACTGAAATATCAAGGCGCATGAAACTGTTAGCTAGAGTCTCAGCCTCCATGGCTAACGGACGCTCAGAAGCAACTAATCGGGCTAAGCAGCCATACTGACTGCCTTACAACTCAGGGCATTAGCTATTATATCGCCTTTCCTGGATGATAGAGAATGGTGATGTCATAATCCTTCAGAAGCTCCATCCACCTACGCTGCCTAGAATTTAGATCTCTCTGAATGAACATATGCTGAAGGCTGCGGCGATCGGTGAACACCTCACAATGGACTCCGTACAGATAGTGTCTCTAAATCTTCAAGGCAAAGACTACCGCTAACAACCGCAAATCATGGGTAGGGTAGTTTTTCTCGTGAATCTTCAACCGTCGAGAAGCAAAGACAATGACTTTACCCTCCTTCATCAACATAGCACCCAAACCAACACGGGATGCATCACAATATATTGAGAAATCCTTACCCTCCATAGGTAATGCCAGAATCGAGGCTGAAGTCAAAGAGCCTTGAGCTTTTGAAAGCTCTCCTCACAAGCATCATACCACTGGAAGGGAAACTCATTCTGAGTCAATTTGGTCAACGAAGAAGCAATAGAAGCGAAGACCTTCACAAATCAACGGTAATAGCTGGACAACTATAGCGGTTCTATTTTTTTCGATTTGTATTTGCACTTGCCTCATTTAAAAAAGGAAAGTGTTTCGGAGAAGTACGGTTGTCAATCGTACCGGAAAAAAGGAAAAAATATACTTCTACTTGGATGGTGCTCTAAATGGACATCATTTTAGAGTCAACACCTAACTTATAGGAAAGTTAGGAAAACCAGTTCAAAAGGGTTCATTTAAAACGGTTAAGTTTTAAAAGAAACTAATTTATACCAAAGCCTAGGTAAAGGTTCTGGTGATCTCCCAGGGAAGGTGTTAGGCACCCCAGTTTTAATGACCGTAAAATACGGTTGACCTAGAGATTCTAATAGTATGCCTTGCAGATATAAATTATTATTTTTTTTATAAAATTGCTTCTGTTTTATATTTCCACAAATGAAGGTAGGTTATTTATGCAAAAAGTACTCATTTTCAAGAAATAAAAATGGTAGAGTTTTTCCCAAAATTGGGCGTTTAGGGTTTTGGCCTAGAACACCTAGGTTAAAACCTGAAGGAGTTAACCTAAGTAGAACAATACGTAAGACCACCCGAGTTTAAAAAGAGGTTTTTAGTTTAAGTCTTATGAAATCATTTTTGGCATACTATTATTATTCATATTTTATCCATATTTTATATTTTAGATTTTTAGTCTTTGTAGTCCAAATTAGTCCAAAAATAGTTTAAGTTTATTTTGTCTAAATTATCCATAGGTACGGTCCCAATTTGTCTCAATGTCCATAAATTTGTCAAGTCATTTTTTGTCCAAAATCATGATTTGCATCTAAAAACAATGTCCATTTTTATCCATAAGGCAGTTTTAGTCTTAAAATCAATTTTTGCACGTTATTATTCATCAAAAATCGGTTTTTATATCTTAAATAATAGTTTTTGGCAACTCTAAATTCGTGACAATTTTTTAAGGGTTCCAATAAACATATTTCATCAAATAAATAATATAAAGTGAGGGAGTCCTACCAAGCCCAACAGAAATAAAATGAAATTAAAATTATGTCCACTCCAAATGCTTAGCTTGTCCATGGTTGAGGTTGACTCGATCGAAAGGAGTTTGTGGGCCTCGTTCGACCCACCAAGGGATAGGGAGGTTTACAAATAAAAAGGGTATATAATACATTAGTACTTGACCAAAGGACATAAATTAAATTTACATGGCCAAAATTAAATTACAATATAACTAGGCCAGGCCCATAATTACTAAACTAATAGGGAGGGGGGAATTTATCCAAAAATGGACAATTTTTAAAACATATAGATCAATTGAACCATTGTATAGGCCCAACTAGCCCAAACTCTAAAATGTGCATGAAATTTCTAAGTGTTGAACCATGATATACATGGTATGCTAGGTGATATACTTGTATATAGAGAGCAAAACCCTGTAGAAGGGCATACCCTCTATATACATTAATATACACTACACTTCCCCAATATTCCCCTTTCCAAATAACTCATCCATAGTACCCAAAAATACATCAAGATTCCTAGAAAAAACACTAAGATTTCCAGGCTTAAACTACCCAGAATCCATCAGTTAATCAAGCAAAACGAGCAGTCAAATTTGCAGTCTAAAAATAACAAGTTTTAGGCACAACAAATCAAGTAGTATTCTAGTTAATCAAATAGGAAAGATCAACAGCTTTAGCTAAGCAAATCTGCATGTATCAGCCTCTAAACTCAGTACAAAGCAAAATTTTGGAGTCAAATGAATACTCAAAGTTCATGGTTAATCCAATCCAAAATGAAAGCAATTCTTATGCAATAAAGGTTTTCCAAAATCTCAATTTTAAGAAGTTGATGCACAGGTCATACAAACAGAGTTCACAAGCAAAACTTTCAATCAAACTTAGTTGATTCAGTAAGATTCAGAGATGAACCAAGCACATAAGTCTTTATGGTTTCAAAACTACAATTTCCAAACTATTTTTTCAAAGCTTAACTACACACAACTTTCATATTGTTAACTCAAGTGCATCATTTTTACAAGTTAAGGCAGTTTTAAGCTAGTATCATATAGGAAATGTTAGCAACAACCAGTAGTTATGAAAATGATACAACTAAGAAAAACGAAGAAGGAAATGCATCATGTTCTTACAGGTTTTCCTAACAACATAATCATGTCAAGTTCAAACAAGGTTCAAGAAATGCATAATATCACAAAAAGTCCAAAACCAGTTAATCATACTAAGTAAAAATTTAGGAAAATGCAAAGTTATTCTATAACAGAAAGAGGCAACTTCAAGTTTTCAAAACATTACAACTTTGTCTTTCAAAATTCCCCTAGCAGTCAGTTTTAAGTAACAAGTAACCAGTTTTAAACTTATCATTTTTTTGAATATTTAGCTTTCCAAGTAGGTTCTTGATCTCAAATGTAACAAAGCAGTCAAGTAGAGGTACTATGAATCAATACATAGACAGTCAAGTAATATACACGCACAGAGAAATTTTTCAAGTCAATATAAATTTTCAGAATCTCAATACAGTGTATCCTTTAACTTATCAGAGGTACAACTAACTTTATGCAGAAATTTAAAGTGAATGCAAGTTGTAACTTCACAAAATGTCCTAATTTTTAAAAATAATGCCTAGTTTATCCAAGAAGTCAGTCTCATGCTAAGCTTGTAATCAAACAAATAACTAAACAGTTCTAGTTTTTCCACAGTTTCACAAAAGGTTCTCAATTCTCATATTAACAACTCTTATGATTTCAAAATCATTATAAGGCCATAAGACGTATCAATAGTTTTCTATTCTAAATAGAAAGAAAGTCAAATTTGTCTAAATGCTAGACATAAGGAAGCGGGGGATAAATGCGGGGAACAAAAAATTCTACGAGGGATTATTTTTCTTCCTAGTCTTCGACACAAGAAAGGGGTGTAGAAAAATCCTTTTTTCTTGTGTCGAAACGAAAGAGTAATGATTCTTGATCCTGTTTGTTAAAAATTCCTAGTCTTGGTTTCTATTTTTCCAGATGTATCAGAAACCCTTTACCTTACCCCCACCCCCCTTACGTATAATATACGACGTGGTGGACAAACAAAAAAAGAGAGAAAATTTTATTAATTAAATAAAACTTCTTCAATCAACTTATCTTATACAAAAATTGAAACAAACTACATACTAGGCCATTTTCAACCTTATTAGACTATTTAGACAAGCTAATAAGTCATAAAAGATTACTTAGTTTTTTTTTCTTTCAAGACAGTATAGACACACAAACAGTTTTCATAGTTTCAAATTCACAAGTTATCTCCTATATATAACTTAAGGTTATCTTCACAAAACTGTCAATACATTATTGACAAACCAAGTTATCAGAACACTTAACACTAGTTTTATATCATATTTTAACAGTTTAAATAGCAATAAGATGTCAAATTTCAATCTTCAAACTAAATACACTCAGTATATGGACAATATTCAAAAGCAGTTCATTAAATGTGACAATAGCTCAAAAATTCATTTTAAAGGCACAAACTTGTTAAGCTAAAACAGTTTCCACACATAAAGCAAACATATCACTAAAATGAATCAAACTAGCTAATAAGAATTAGATTTGGCTAAGTTAAGACAAGGTAAAGTCTAAAATCACAAACATTGTCTCCAGATTCTAAAACAACTTCATTTTTACTAAATAGTGACTAAATAGTGACTGCATAGTACTATTTTATTGAAACAGTTTCAAAATCCAAACTTCAGGACACAAATTTGGGAAATCAAACTCCAGACATAGATTATAGTCAACTAGAACCACCTAATATAACCCTCTAAACTAGCTAAACTTAAACCAAATCCTATAATCATTATATGCCTCCCTTTAAAGCCATTCCTTCTCATTTTTTAAGCTTCACAAGTTATAAAATCTACTTAGTGTACATAAACTAGCTTTTCGCTCATTTTTTGTAGCTTAAATAATCAAAACATGAACAGAACTATCATCATAAGTAAGAACTGACAGTTTATAACATTTCACATAATAAGCAAGCTAAAAATATGTCACGACCCATTTTGGGCTCGTGCGGGAACCTACCTTCCCACCTTGGTAAGAGAACCCTCTCATTTATACAACGCGTCAAACACATACCTTTCTTTTCAAAAGCATTTGGAAATTAGGAGAACAGCGGAATTTCATTTATAAATACAAACTCAATGTTACATAATTTGACAATATGTTTTTATACAGACTCGGTACAAATTCTCATGAACTGGTCTAGACTAATACAAGAGCGACTAAGTACATTTCAGAGTGACATCATATCCTAAGACTCTACCTCCAATCCCGGAATGAAATGGGAAGAGGCCTTCCAGATAAGCGCTGCACAACTTCCACATATACTTCAATCAATCAACTGAAACAATCTACACCCAAAAAAGGTGTAGCAAGTGCAATATCAGTACAACCACACGTACTGAGTAAGTATCATAAGCCGACAATGGTTAGTAACACATATTGGTAAGATTTCATGAACAATGATGATAATCACCAAATCAAGTCAAATATCCCGAAACAATAGATCACAACTTCAATCTAACTTAAGTCACAACAAGTCTATCACATATCATAAGTGGGCTAACACATATACAATTTCTCAGCATCTTTATCATTCCTAGGTTCTCGTCCATGTTTTAGAGGCGACCTCATTGTTACAACACCTTCATGTCAAACCTCGCTTAACACAATACGCTACTAGGTTTAGGTTTGTTTAGCAGGCACAAGTCAGCAATATAAGACACAAGAGCCGAGTCCAATTATCCTTCATTATCTAGGTGCAGCATCTAACCCCATATAATAAATTTAAGTGTATCTAATCCTGAAACAATCAACATAATCGAATCAACAACACAATCGTCATAATACAATCATCACAACATATCACCCAAATCATAATGCAATGCAATGCAATAATGGTATGAATAAGATGCCATGCTATGCTATGCAAATGAGACGTACACATGTATTCTGGATGAAAATATCGACATCTCGGCAGCACAACTCAGTGTGACTCGCGAGGTTTGAGTGCCACCTGCCCCAGATCTTTACCAAACAGACAGATGGGACCCTCGCTAATTGCTCACAGGGGGAGTCTCACCGGCACCACTTTGGGGGACCCGCAAAGCCCATGCACTACAATCGAATTCGGGATAACATAAAAAATGGTCACGCACAACGATGCCTGAATATAACCATCGGACATCGGCCTCCTCACAATCACTCAAAAGAGTTGTCAAATATCAGTTTCATAAATCAACGATTCTGGAATTAAACCTCGAATATCGGCCTCCTAACAATCACTCAAGTAAAAGAGTTTATCAAGTGCCAGTTTCATATAAACAATGATTTCGGAATGGATCTTCTGACATCAGCCTCTTTCATAATCACTCAAGTAAAATAGTTTATCAAATATCAATTTCGCTCATCAACAATACCGGATTATCACCGGATATCGGCCATGCATGATAATTATGAGAGAATGCGTGCAATAAATATATTAATCATCAGATAACAAGCTCAATATCATAAGTACCTCGACGGGGTATGCCAACATATATAATCAATTACCAATAGCGGATAAGCCAATAATATTGTTACACTTCAAAAAAATTCCGTTAACGTACAGTGAATAGACTAACGAAGAGTATGACGTATACAATGTTTTGATAAGTAAGAAATAACAATTGATGACTCTAAATGAGGTTTCAAAGACATTTGAGGTAGGAGACGGAAGTTGTCAAGAAAGGCAAGGTATATGCTATGTATCGGAAGACGATTTACGAGTAATGAGTTAATGATGGCTTAAGGATGTTTTGGAGAAGAGTTATAATGTCCCTTAGATTGGTAATGAGGTGTTAAACAAGTGTTATGAAGGTTCCATAAGAATTGGAGATCAAACGAGTCAACGAAAATCAATTCCGAAAGGTTGGGCAACATACGGTCCAATATACTGGCCGTATGTTTTGCCCAGAATGGGACCTTCACTGGACCAAACATACGGCCAGTATAAAAGATATGGACCGTATGTTGGTCCGTATGTCCGAGTCGGGTCAAATTTTTTAAGTTGATATAAGGGACCAACCTCATTTCATTTATTTCATTTCCTCACTTCACACTTCAAGAATTATCTAGAACCCTCTCCACTCTTCATCCACAAGAACCCAAGAGAGATATGTGATCAACTTCATCAACCCAACAAAATCAAGTGTATGAAACTCATTGAAGTTCATCCAAGCCAAGAAATTCCAATGGAAGTGAACTAGGGTTTTGGTGCAAGAAGAGTATTTCCACCCAAGGCTTATTCCTACACCATATAAGGTAAGTTTTACGGTAGTCCCTTGTTGTTTAAGGTATTGAAAAGTTGAAACACTTCGATTGTAGAAGGGTATAGAAAATGGGTCATGAATGTGGGAATAGTGTAATTTTTTAGTAATAGCTTGGATTGAGTCATGTTCCTTGATATGTTGCGATTATAAGTATTCTATAAGTGACATTTAGAACATGGGATAAGTATTATATATGAAAAAATGCAATAGTGAACTATGACCTTGATTATGGAGGAATTGAAGTGAAATTGTAAAATGTGGATAATGTAGATGAATGATGATTGTTGGTTATAATATTATGAATGTTGTTATGGATGTTTGGGAGTTGATATGTAAAATGAGGAAATTTGTATAAACAAAGGAAATGCTGCCCAATTTTCTCTAGCATTAGTAAGTACGTTCATATAATCGATTAGCTAATGTTGATGTGAATTCTCTTGAAGGTAGAAACGTGAGTGTTGAAGAAGAACAATCAAGCGATTGAATTGTTAAACAAAAGAGGTATGTAAGGCTAATCCTTTCCTTCTAAGTCATGACTCCTATGGCATGAATCTTCCTATTTTTCCATAATCTTCCTAAATAGCGAAAATTACAAGTCCATGACTGTAAAGAGCTACATACGCACATGATAAAGTAAAGAGATACTATACGAGGATGATAATGATGATGATGAGTTTAAGTATAGAGAATCCTCGAGTAATATATGATTTCCATGAGGTTTATGATCCTAAGCACGGTTCCATTGATGTTTTTCCTTGTGTACACTCACCTTAAAATGTTAGTCCCCTCAAGGTGAGACATAATGATTATGATCACTCCATAATATAATCGAGGGTTCACGACCTTATGTCACCCCGACATAGCCATAGTTGCCTTCAAGTTCTAATGTATGTTTGATGATAAATGTATAATGATGCTAAGCTTATGATATCCCTATGCAATGTATGAAAATTTTAAGTTTACGATGGGTATATGACGATGTGATTCCGCCGTGCCTAAATGGCCGAGCATGTCACCGCGAAGGCGGGCTGCATACTATTTCACCGTGCCTAAATGGGCGGGCATATCACCACTAAGGCGGGCTGCTATGTTTACACCTAGCCTAGAGGGTCGGGCATGACACCACTAGTGGGCGGCATATGATGGTTACTCGGATGCGGGTTAACGATGATGATATATATATATATGATACGATGATGTATGCACTATGATGATACATGTATTATGATTATATACGATATATGTATGAAATGCATTCACTCTTAAAAGTTAAGCAGGTTACATCTTCATCTTATGTCTTATGATTTCTCTGTTATGATCATTTCATTCATGCCTTACATACTCAGTACAATGTTCGTACTGACGTCCGTTTTCTTTGGACGCTGTGTTCATGCCCACAGGTAGACAGGGAGGTGATCCAGACTCGTAGGAGCTGTTAGCTGACTTGAGAGCACTCCATTGTTCCGGAGGTGCCATTGATTTATTCTTTTGTGTATATACATGTATTTTGGGCACGGCGGGGTCCTGTCCCGTCCCTATGTCTATCACTCTAGTAGAGGCTCATAGATACTTATGTGTGGGTAGTATGGTCTCACGATGTCCTCATCGTATGTACATTATTTTGATAGCCGAAGGGCTTATGTATATAAAGGTAATTATGTTTCGAAGTTAAAAATGTTTTTTCCTATGACTTGTGTATAAGATTAATGAATGAACGCTTGATGAATACGATGGGTAATGGTATGAGCGGTGCTCGGTGGTTAGCCCCGGGTACCCGTCATGGCCCCTGGTCGGGTCGTGACAAAAGTGGTATCAGAGCAGTTCAGTCCTAGGAAGTGTCTACGAGCCGTGTCTAGTAGAGTCTTGTTTATGGTGTGTTGCGCGCCACACTAATAAACAGGAGGCTACAGGGCATTTAGGAAAAATGACCATCTTTTATCATAAGAGATCGTGCGATAGAGCTGTGCTATAAGATTATCTCCTCCCTAATAGTGTGCTATGATTTCAAAAATGCCGCCAAAGGAAAAACCTACAGCCGCCCAGAGGGGAAAGATTTCGATGAAAAGGATAGTAGAAAGAGAGCCACCAATGAATGTAGAAGAGGGAAAATCACATAATGAGGCCCCATCTAATGCTTCCTCCACTCCGCCCAATTTAGAAGAACGAGAGAGAGTTTCAGCTCAAGCTCCTATGCCTCCAGTTCCTCCACCGGCTACTTCGGATCAACAAGTGACCGAGGCGATTCATCTATTGATGTAGTTAGTTGCCGCCCAGGCACAGCGGCAGGGTTCGGGTTCAAGTGACAGGGCCGTTAGTACTAGAGCTCGTGATTTCATTAGTTTGAATCCTCCGGAGTTTTTTGGGTCAAAGCCGGAAGAAGACCCGCAAAGTTTTATCGATGAAATGTTGAGAACATTGAAGATTATTCATGCCTCTGAAACTGAATCTGTGGAGTTGGCATCTTATAGACTTCGAGATGTGGCGATATTATGGTACAATAATTGGATATCATCAAGAAAAGAGAATATGCCTCCTCCCGTTTGGCAAGAATTTATGGATACCTTCATCCGCCACTATATACCACCCGAGGCCCGCCGAGCTAGAGCGGATAGATTTTTAAATTTGAAATAAGAAAATATGAGTGCTCGAGAGTATAGCCTTTAGTTTAATTCATTGGCTAGATACACCCTGACTATGGTGGCCGACATGGGAGATAGGTTACACAGGTTTGTGAGTGGCTTAGGGCCACATTTATTTAAGAATTGTTTGACGGCTTCGTTGAAAGATGGGATGGATATTTCTTGCATTCAAGCCCATGCCTAGAATTTAGAAGGACAAGCAAGATGGGATGGATATTTCTTGCATTCAAGCCCATGCCTAGAATTTAGAAGGACAACAACGTCCGCAAAGGGGTGATCGTGATATTGACAGAGGGAAAAGTAAGAGGGCCAGATCTATGGGGGCAGGTAGTGATTATAGAGGGGGATCAAGGCAGGCATATCCTAGACATTCAGGCCAGTCGGCGACTAGTGCACCTCCACGATTTGCAGGTAGGATATTTGACCGCTCCATTCCTTCAGGACAGGGTCAGAGTTCAAGAGCTTCAGGTTCCCAGTTTGGGGGTGATTATAGCTAGAGGAGACCACCAATCCCACGATGTATCCAGTGCAGAAAATTACACTCGGGGCCACGTCGCCAGGGCACAGATTCTTGCTATGTTTGTGGACAGACTGGGCACTTGATACGTGATTGTCCCTCGAGGTATGGTAGAGGTGGGGTTCAACCCACAAAATTAGCAGCTGGTTCCTCTACAGTGCGCCCGATAAGGCAGACTCCTCAGATCCCAGTAGGTCGAGGTAGAGGCAGAGGGGGAGCATCTACGTCAGGTGCCACTCAGCCCCGTATGTATGTTTTAGCCGGACGATAGGATCTTGAGTCCTCCCCGGATGTGGTTACAGGTATATTCTCCGTATTTTCCCATGATGTGTATGCATTGCTAGATCCGGATTCTACCCTATCTTATATTACTCTGTATGTTGCTGGTCGTATTGGGGTGAAACCTGAGCCAATTAAACCTTTTGAGTGATCCCGTGATAGCTAAACAAGTGTACAAAAATTATGTAATTGTGATATGCCACCGCCAGACTAAAGTTGATTTAGTTGAGCTGGAAATGTTAGATTTCAATGTGATTATGGGTATGGATTTGTTGGCCTCATGGTATGCTAATGTTGATTGTAGAATGAAAGTAGTTCGATTTCGATTATCGGGAGAGCCCGTGCTTGAATGGAAGGGTAACACAGCATCTCCCAGGGGTAGGTTTATTTCCTACCTTAATGCAAGAAAGATGATAGCTAAGGGCTATATTTATCACTTAGTCCGAGTTCATGATACCGAAGAAAAGTCGTCAACTTTCCAAACCGTTCCAGTAGTGAATGAATTTCCGGATGTATTTCCAGATGAACTTCCAGGCCTTCCCCAGGAAAGAGAGATTGATTTCTCTATTGATGTATTGACGGATACCAAGCCTATTTCTATTCCTCCTTACTGAATGGCTCCAGCAGAATTGAAAGAGTTAAAGGCACAGTTGAAGGATTTCCTTGAGAAGGGGTTTATTAGACCCAATTCATCACCGTGGGGAGCACCAGTCCTATTCGTGAGAAAGAAAGATGGTTCCTTACGGATCTATATCGATTATAGGCAGTTGAATAAGGTGACGATAAAGAACAAATATCCTCTCCCAAGGATTGATGATTTGTTTGATCAATTACAAGGTGCCAAGTGGTTTTCCAAAATAGACTTGAGGTCAGGTTATCATCAAGTGAGAGTTAGAGAAGAAGATATTCCCAAAAAATCTTTTAGTATGAGATATGGCCATTATGAATTTCGAGTGATGTCATTTGGGTTAACTAACGCTCCAGCAGTGTTCATGAATTTGATGAATAACGTATGTAGGCCTCTCTTGGATCTATTCGTAATAGTATTCATTGACGATATTATGGTATACTTTCGCACAGAATCAGAACATGCAGACCATTCACGTATTGTCCTTGGAATTCTTTAAACTCGAGAATTGTATGCAAAATTTTCAAAATGCGAGTTCTAGCTGAATTCTGTGACATTTTTGGGCCATGTTATTTCAGATGATGGCATTCGAGTTGATACTCAAAAAATTGAAGCTGTGAAGACTTGGCCAAGGCCGACAACGCCTACAGAAGTCCGTAGTTTTATGGGATTGGCAGGGCACTATAGAAGGTTCGTAGAAGGATTTTCCTTTATTTCATCCCCATTGACGAAGCTAATCTAAAAGTCAGCTAAATTCTAGTGGAATGATGCTTGTGAACGCAGCTTCCAAGAATTGAAGGATAGGTTAACTTCAGCTCCGGTCTTAACACTCCCAGAAGGGCCAGATGGTTATGTTATATATTGTGATGCTTTCGGTATTGGGTTAGGATGTGTGTTAATGCAACATGATAAAGTCATCGCTTATGCTTCGAGACAGCTGCGGAAATATGAAAAGAACTACCCAACTCATGATCTCGAATTGGCTGCAATTATTCATGCATTAAAGATGTGGAGACACTACTTGTATGGTGTACATGTCGATATTTATATAGATCACAAGAGTCTTCAATACATTTTCAAACAGAAGGAGTTAAATTTGCGGTAGAGGCGGTGGTTAGAATTATTGAAAGATTATGATGTGAGTATTTTATACTACCCCGGAAAAGCAAATGTAGTAGCTGATGCGCTTAGCCGCCGATCGATGGGCAGCCTATGTGAAGTTCCTCCAGAGAAGAAAGAATTAATTCATGAGCTCCACCAACTAGCCAATCTTGGAGTACGTTTAATTGATTCAGGTAGTGCAGGAATTGGTATTAATAATCCCACAGTTTCGTCCCTGAATATGGAAGTAAAAGAGCGTCAATATGAAGATCCTCAGTTGAGCCATTATAGAGACACATTTCATGAAAAAGAGGAGTCTCCATTTGAAACTTCTATGGATGGAATTCTTAGATACAGAGGCAGGCTATGTGTTCCGAATGTTGCAGAATTACGTCATCGAAACCTCGAAGAAGCTCATTATTCTCGGTATTATATTCATCCAGGAACGACAAAGATGTATCATGATCTCAAGTTAATTTATTGGCGGGATGGAATGAAGAAAGACATAGCAGAATTTGTAGCTCAATGCTCAAACTACCAGCAAGTGAAAATTGAACATCAAAAGCTATTATAATCAATGCAAATCCCTACTTGGAAATGGGAAGTGATCAATATGGATTTCATTGTGGGATTACCCCGTTCCCTAGGCAAGTATGATTCCATATGGGTGATCGTGGACAGACTCACGAAAGCAACTCATTTTTTTCCAGTCAGAACCACATACTCAGCAGAAGATTATGCAAGGTTGTGTCTCAAGGAGATTGTGCGACTGCATGGTATCCCGATATCCATTATCACAGATAGAGTGGCACAATTTACAGCTAAGTTCTAGAAATCCTTCCAAGAAGGTTTGGGTACTCAAGCAAAGCTTAGCATGGCGTTTCATCCGCAAACTGATGGGCAGGCCGAACGTACTATTCAGACCTTGGAGGATATGCTACGAGCACGTGTTCTTGATTTCGGTGGTATTTGGGATGACCATTTACCTCTAATTGAGTTTGCATACAACAATATCTACCATTCCAGTATCCAAATGGCTCCGTATGAAGCTTTATATAGAAGGAAGTGTAGATCCCCAATTGGATGCTTTGAAATAGGAGAAGTACAACTAATAGGCCCTGAGTTAATTCAACAAGCAATAGAAAAAGTCAAGGTGATCCGAGATTGATTATTAAAAGCCCAAAGTTGCCAAAAATCTTATGCGGACAACCGCCGGCAAGACTTAGAATTTCAATTTGATGATTGAGTATTCTTAAAGGTGTCACCAATGAAAGGAGTGATAAGATTTGGTAAGAAAGAAAAGTTAAGTCCTCGATACTGTCACGACCCGACTAAGGGCCGCGACGGGTACCCGGGGCTAACCACCGAGCACCGCTCGTTCAATAACTCATCTTACCCATTTAATGCTCTTTTATCAATTTTATATTCAAATCATAAGAAAATCATCTTTCATTTGAAAACATAAATACATTCATATACATATGCCTCTCGGCCATCAAAATAATATATATACATAATAGCACCTCGTGAGATCATATAACCTACACTGCGTATCTACGAGCCTCTACTGGAGTGCTAGACATAAGGACCGGACAAGACCCCGTCATGCCCAAAATACATATACATGAATATACACAAAAGAATCATCATAAGCACCTCCGGAACAAAGGAGTGCTTCTCGAGCCAGCTGACAGCTACGACGAATCTGGATCAAGCTTACCTCCCTGTCTACCTGTGGGCATGAACACAGTGTCCAAAGAAACGGACGTTAGTACGAACATTGTACTGAGTATGAGAGGCTTAAACAATGAAATAAGACAATAATATAACAGAAATATCAATATGGAACATCTATATCTGACTGTCAATTATAAAGGAAATAAATCATATTGTCTTACTCATGCTCATCATCATATCATATATGCATAAATGTATAAGCTGCTCGTCCATATAGGTACGGTGTGGTAATGTGTAAACTGCCCGTCCATATCGGATCGGTGTGATAATCATAACATTAGCCTGCGTCCAGGCCTCCCGCATCCGGGGTATCATCTCATGCCGCCCACTAGTGGTGTCTGCCCATGCCATCTAGCTATGGTGTATACGCTGCCCGCCTTAGCGATGACTGCCCGGCCATATAGGCGCGGTGTTATATCATCATCATAACATGATCATCATAATATGCTCATCATAGTACATGCATAAGGCTCAAGAACAACTATACTTTATCGGGGTGACGTAAGGTCGTGATCCCTCGATTTCATTATGGAGCAATCATTGACATTCTGCCTCACCTTGAAGGAATTAGCATATAAGGTGAGTGTAAGAAATAAATAACATCATTAACATTATAGGATCATCATATCATACATTTTAGAATCTCTATACTTTAACTCATCATCATCATTATAGGACTCATAACATATCTCTTATCTTATATAGGTATTTATGGATATAGACTTTTAGCTTTCCGGAATGTAGGAATTCATGACGAGGAAAGAAGAGTCAAAATATGGGATTCATGCCATTAGAAAGAAAGGACTAGCCTCACATACCTTTCACGTTTAACTAGTCTATCGCTCGCTTGTTCTCCTTCAATGTCACGTCTCTACCTTCAAGAGAGAATTCACATCGACATTAGCTAACAATTATAAGAACGGACTTACTAACGCTAGAGAAAATTGGGTAGTGTTCCTTTGTTTATACTATTTTTCCCATGTTCTATATCAGCTCCCAAACGTTTACTACAACATTCACAATATTGCAAATAACAATCATCATTTGTATACATTTACCACAATCAATCAATTTTCTTCAATTTCTCCACAATTATGGTTATGGCTCATTATCACGTTTTCTCATATATAATACTTATTTCATGGTCTAAACGTCATTTATAACATATTCATAATCACAACACACCAACATTCATGATTCCATCCAACTACCATTCAATCACGACACTATTTACTCATTTATGACCCATTTTCTGTGTCTTTCTACAATTCAAGTGTCTTAGCCTTCCAATACCTTAAATAGCATGGCATGGTCATGAAACTTACCTTAGATGGCGGATGAATAATCCTTGAATGGAAATACTCTTCTAGCACCAAAACCCTATTTCACCTCTCTTGGGATTTTCTTGGTTTGGATGACTTTCACTTGGTTTTATACTTTGGTTTTCATGGATTGAAGTCGTTGATCATGGATTTTCCTTTAATTTTCTTGTGGATGAATGTTAGAGAATATTCTAGAGGCTTCTTGACTTGTGGAGTGAGAATGGAATGAAAATGAAATGAGAAGGGTCTCTTATATTAAGTCACAAAAGTTGTCCGGACCAACTTATACGGTCCGCATATTTTTCACTGACCGTATGTTGGACCGTATGTTTGGTCCAGTGATCTATGCTGCTCTAGACTGAATCTACGGCCTGGACATATGGTCCGTGAATTTTATACGGCCAGTATGTCTGGCCGTATAATGTCCAGTTGTCCGGAACTTGTTCTCGTCGACTCGTTTGATCTCTGATCCTTATGGAACCTTCTTAACACTTGTTTAACACTTCAATACCAATCTAAGGGTCGTCGTTACTTGTATCTAAGACATCATTAGGCCCTCATTAACTCGTCGTCCATAATTCCTACCCGATACATAACATATCCTTTACTTTCTTCATCAAACTTCTTTATTTACGTCTAATGTCTTCGAATCCTGATTAAGATCATCAAATTCTATCTCTTGCTTATCAAACCACCGTATACATCGTGTCCTTTGCTAGCTAATTCAATGTACACTAACGTGGAATTTTTCAAGGTGTAACATTCTTCCCCCCTTTTGGAACATTCGTCCTCGAATGTTAAACACTCGGGATTCTACGAAAATTTCGCTAGAGTTTCCCCTGTAATATGGCATTACCAACCTGTTACAACAACCCATAATATCATTGCCTCACAAGGCCACAACATAATAGCAACATATCTATGGCCACACATGACCAAAAGCATGAAAAGTAAGCGTACACACCTCATAGTGTTGGGGCTTCATCTTGAATCTCTTCTGGCATTTGGAATAAGTATGGATATGCCGATTTCATTTTCTCTTCCGCTTCCCAAGTCATTTCTTCTCGGTTGTTGTTTCGCCATAAGAATTTGACTTAACCTACCTCTTTATTTCGAAGTCTTCGCATTTGCCTGTCTAGGATGGCAATAGGTACTTCTTCATAGGTTAGCTTTTCCATCATTTGGACATCATCAACCGGCACAATCCTCGTGGGATCTCCAAAACACTTGCGGAGCATCGAAACATGGAAAACTGGATGAACTGATTCAAGCTCCGAAGGCAAGTTCAGTTCATAGGCTACATGACCCACCTTGCGGATAATTTTATAGGGTCCGATGTATCTAGGACTTAGCTTCCCTTTCTTGCCAAATCTCATCACCCTTTCATTGGCGATACTTTCAAGAGCACCCAATCACCAACTTAAAATTCCAAGTCTCGTCGGCGATTGTCCGCATAAAACTTTTGGCGACTTTGGGCTGTCAATAATCGATCTCGGATCACCTTGACTTTTTCCACCGCTTGCTGAACTAATTCAGGGCCTATTAACTGCACTTCCCCCATTTCGAACCATCCGATTGGGGATCTACATTTCCTTCCATATAAAGCCTCGTAAGGATCCATTTGAATACTGGAATGATAACTATTGTTGTATGCAAATTCGATTAGCGGCAAATGATCATCCCAACTACCACCGAAATCTAGCACACATACTCATAGCATATCTTCCAAGGTCTGAATAGTACGCTCGGCTTGTCCATCAGTCTGCGAATGAAATACGGTGCTGAGCCTCACTTGGGTACCTATACCTTCTTGAAAAGACTTCCAGAACTTGGCTGTAAACTGTGCTCCTCTATCTGTGATAATGGATAATGGAATACCATGGAGTCGTACAATCTCCTTGAGATACAATCGCGCATAATCTTCTGCTGAGCAGGTGGTTCTAACCGGGAGAAAATGGGCTAATGTACTGAGTATGTAAGGCACGAATGAAATGAACATATTAGAGCAATCATAAGGACATAAGGTGTAGACATAACCTGCGTAACTTTTAAAGGAGGATACCTTTCATGCCTATATCATATATTATCACGGTACATGTATCATCATAGCGTATACATCATTATGTCATATAATTCATCACAGTAGTACCGTTTCTACTCATACACATAAAACATTATCCGTATTCGTCCACGTAGTGGCTCGACATTATCACTTACATGTCTTTCGTATTCGGCCACGTAGTGGCTCGACCATATCACATACATCATAACAAGGATCAGTATGTCTCATCATCATCATTGTCATCACATACATCTTATAAGCGTATCGTAACATTTCATTAATGCATACATTTAAATTTAAAGACAATCTATGAAAATCACATCATATTCGTAGCATGGACTTCGTATGAATATCGTAGGATAAACTTTATAATCTCTGGGCTTAAGCTCATCATTACTATCATCATATCTATGGCATATCTCCTACCTTAATCTCATATGGAATCCTCTATGAACATAGGCTCGTAACTTTGCGGGACATTGGTCATAGGACATGCATTAAGGCTTATGGACAATCTATGACAATGTCGCGGTGACATAAGGTCGAGAACCCCTGATTCCTTTATGGAGAATTCATAAGCATTTTGCCTCACCTTGAAGGAATTAGCATATAAGGTGAGTGTATTCAATGAACGTCATCAATGGATCATAATATGGATCATTAGCCTTGTAGAACCATAATATTATAGGCCTTAGAATCTTTAGACTTAGGCTCATCATCATCATTATCGCATTCGTAACATACCTCTTATCTTATCCCGTATGGCCATTCATGAGCATAGGCTCTTAGTCTTCCGGAAGGTAAGAAAGTCACGGAGAGGTAAGGAAAATACTATCATAGGAATCATATAAGGATCATTAGCTTCGTAGGAATATCATATCATGAGCTTTATGACTTCTAGACTTAGATTCATCATCGGTATTGTCATGTTCATAACGTATCTCTTTTCTTTATCTCGTATGAAGTTCTTTATACTCGTAGATTCATAGTTCCCAATATGTAGGAAAATCATGGAGAGATAGGAGGATTCATACCATAAGATTCATGCCTTAGAAAGAAAGGACTAGCCTTACATACCTCTTTCGTTTAACAATTTCCATCGCTTGGTTTTTCTCCTTCAATGCTCACGTTTCTACCTTCAAGAGAATTCGCATTCACATTAGCTAATCGATTACATGAACGTGCTTACTAAGGATAGAGAAAATTGAGCAGCATTTTCTTTGTTTATACAACTTTTCCCATATTCTGTATCAACTCCCAAACATTCATAATATCGCAAACAACAATCATCATTCATCCACATTATCCGCAATTCACAATTCCTCTTCAATTTCTCCATAAGTATGGTTATAGTTCACTATCGCGTTTTCTCATATATAATACTTATTCCATATTATAAATGTCATTCATAACATACTTAAAATCACAACACATCAATATTCACAATTCAATCCAAACCTTCACCCAACAATGTCACTATTCCCACATTTATGACCCATTTCCTATATTTTTCTACAATCCATGTGTTTTTAACTTTCAACACCTTAAACAACCAAGAATGACCATAAAACTCACCTTAGGTAATGGATGAATAAGCCTTGAGCGGGAATCCTCTTCTTGCACAAAAACCCTAGTCCACTTCCTTTGAGATTTCTTGGTGTAGATGAACTTTGTTATGTGTTCTACACTTGATTTTGTGAGTTTGATCTATTTGATCAAAGATTTCTCTTGGTTTCTTATGGATGAAACTTGTGGAACCTTCTAGAGGTCTTGAGAGAGATGAAGAAGTATGTGCGAAATGAAATTAATGAAGTGGAATCACATATATATAATTGAACTTATTCAGCTCGTCGGGACTTCCACGGTCACTTGTACGGTCCGTGGAATATTGTACGGCTCGTACAAGTAGTCGTGGTTCACCATCAGGGAACCATCATCTCTACTGGGTACTATACAGACCATTATACGGTCCGTGGAAAGTTTCACGGTCCGTGGATGTGGTTGTGGAACTCACAGCTTTTCCGAAGTTGTCCGCGTCGTTTCGTTTGATCTCCAATTCTTATGGAACCTTCTTAGCACTTGTTTAACACTTCATTAACAACCTAGGGGATGATGTAACTCTTCTCCAAAGCATCATTAAGTCATCGTTAATTCGTTATTCATAAATCCTTTCTGATACATCTCGTATGTCTTGCCTCCTCTAGGCAACTTTCTTCTCTTACTTCGAATGTCTTTGAAATCTCATTTAGAATCATCAAATGTTATTCCTCACTTATCAAAACATCGCATACGTCGCGCCCTTCGTCATTCTATTCACTGTGCATGAACGAAAAAAATTTTGAGGCGTAACATGTCCCGTCCCTATGTCTAGCACTCTAGTAGAGGCTCGTAGATACGTATGTGTGGGTAGTATGGTCTCACGATGTCCTTATCGTATGTACATTATTTTGATAGCCGAAGGGCTCATGTATATAAAGGTAATTATGTTTCGAAGTGAAAAATGGTTTTTCCTATGACTTGTGTATAAGATTAATGAATGAACGCTTGATGAATACGATGGGTAATGGTATGAGCGGTGCTCGGTGGTTAGCCCCAGGTACCCGTCATGGCCCCTAGTCGGGTCGTGACAAATATATCAAGTACAATACCAACAACGGGTATGTCAACCCTATCCAAGTCAGGACAACAAGAGACCTTCGTCATCTACCAACTAAACATGGCATCAATGCCAACACAATTAAACAACCAGACACACATAACGGGGTGGATAGTCCCACACATATCAGGGCATTCATATAACACATAGTATTACCATTTCCCTAATCAACGTATTCGCTTCGGCTAAGAATCTCACCCTACACTCGAATCACTCGTCATCATTTAATCATGATATCATTTACTACCGAGATTCATTTCATATTCCCTACTAGTGCTTAGGTTTACTACCACAACTTAATCGATGGGTATAACTAGATTCCGTCCGTTACTCCCAAGTCACATAAATCCACCGATAATCAACAAGTTCACACCAACCTAAGGAGTCTACAGGCCATGAGCCCGAACAAACATGTCACACATAACAATACCATCCTAAGATTCTATCCCATATCTCCAAATACCTATACATGCATTCTCCGTTTCTTCTACACAACAATACGGGAAACTAACTGGAGTCTACCGAAAGGAAGCCATAACCTACCTCATGGCCGAGCGGGTACCACGAACATCCAATGATGCCTTAATTAATCACCACCGTGCAAACCATATGGAGAGCTTGGAGACGACCATGAGACCTAAGAGTAGAATTCACCATTAAGGACTTTGAAATTGCTAAGGTAGATATGGATTTTTATCCTACAAAAAAAAACACATCTATCACATACTAGTTGATAGATCGACCTTCATTTAGGACATTCATGACCTTACTCAAGTTACTAGTTTGGTCATGCTTATTTCAAGAAACCCATTTCCAAGATCTAAAAATAAAGACCAAAGGTATTTTAATGGGTAGGTGAAGGATTAGGTTGGAAATCATGTTAGGATGATGGGGATAGGAAAATATTCCAAGAACTTATATCAAGAAGAGCAAGGGTTCATCATTTTTGGAACGTAAGGGATTTGAGATTCCCATTTTTTTATTCTAGACAAGGATCCTTGATGAGCATCAATGTTTGGGAGAATGGATGGAAGAGGTTAGGGAAATAATGTTTCCCACGGAAGTATCATTTTTGGCTCCGAAATTACTCCAATGGCAGCTGGACTCTCTAGGGTTTTGAGAAATGAAATCAATTCCCGAAATGTCACTTAAATAGGTGGAATTAACTATGCGAAACCACCCCGGCGGTAGGTGTGCCGCTGCAGTGGCACCGCCAGGGCGTCCAACACGCCGCTATGGCGGTCAAGCAGTCCCATGTGGTTGCCACTACGGTGGTTGGTATACAGCCACAGCGGCACCGTTGTAGCATCCAGGGTACCGCTATAGCAATCTGGCCCTATTTATTTGCTCACACTTCTATTGCTTGCGCGATGCATACGACGATTTTGGTTTGGCTTGAAAGGTTCCCAAGATGCGAGAAGGTGGAGACATCGTTAAGCCCTATAGTTGTCGCCTTTCTTAGAATTTCACCGTAACGATGAAATGGGTCATTACAAAATAATAAATGTTCAAAACTGAAAGTAAAATAAAGGTTGGAAAAGGATTTACCTCTTATCGGGGCAACCTAAAGACCAAAGAAGGATTCAACTCCAACTTCAAGCAAACAAAAACCCCTTTTTATCTTCAAAAAATCCCTTTCTTATACTTTCCTTCTTCTATATATTGGTATATTTGATTGAATATTTATAGATCTTATAGTATTTTCTTGACTGTTTTTATATATATAGTGTATATAGTGTATGATTTTTGTATAGCTCTTAGCTTTTAAGCTTATGCTCTTTAATTTTCAAAAAAGGGATCCTTCTCTTCATCTTTTTCTTTCTATTTATAGACTTATCAAATTTAGGGAATCCTAGGAATGGAAAATGGACACCTAGCCCTAGATTTTCCCCCAAAAGCCCCCCAAATTTTGTATCTAATCCTAAATTTCGAATTTTCAATAGATAAGACAACAAAAGTGACAACTAATTGTACCTTAAAATCCACAAAAAATCCAATAAAAATCAGAAATACTAGGATAGTACGAATGCAAACGGTACAATGTACCATTCTAACGGTACAATGTACCAAATAGTAAGTACAATGGGGATAAAATCCCCAAACTTTGTACCTTAACCACGAAACATCTAGGAAATTTCCCCTAGGCTTCCCTAATTTAGCGCATTATGGTGCACAAGATAGCTAAGGGCTCAAGGCCCTCCCCATGGCAACCACAACTCATAGGGAACCCGAGTAATATCCTAGTATGATTCCAATAGGTATGAAAAAAAAATGAAATTCGAAGGAAAATAAGCCTTGCAATCATGAGCAATCACGATTAAGTGTAAAATCCCTCAAGAAATTGGCCAAAAATGACCCTGAATCCCCATGAATTTGACACAGTTAAGGAAACCCTAGAATATCGCAATTCGCCTCAACGAAAGAGACGAGGGAGTCGGGTGAAAATGAATTAAGAATGTTGGGTGGGAAGTTTGTTAAAACAAACTTCCCACCCCTTTTTTTAAAAAAAAAAAACATTAACCCCCTATTTTTTAAAATAACAAACAAGACCCCCCTCCCTAAATTAAATCATATTAAACCATATATTATAACTACTCATTTTACTAAGTAAAATAATTATTTAGGAAAATTAAAATTCAAAACTCGTAAATTTAAAATATTAGCTTTAAAACAAACCCAATATTGACATAGTTCTGAGCGATATTTTAAATGTGAAAAAATGTGGCCAAAATGAGCCGTAATTAATACATTGTTTAAATTAACAATTTTCCCGGACTAGACGGAGCAGGAGGAAAGTAAATAGCTCGTATTTCTTATATTTGTCAATTTTTCATAAAGTAGTAATTAGACGTCATTTTTGCAATTTTTTCAGGATTTTTAAAATTTTAAAATTGAAAGGAAGTATCCTTATTCCGTCTTTGACTCGGGAAATTTGAAAATTAAAATACGTGTCTTATGAGGTGAAAATTAGGTGTCAACACCAACCCCACAAAGCTATGAATCGCAGTCACAGTAGTGGGTCTTGCCCAATCTTTAACGGCCTGAATCTTCTTGGGATCAACCATGATCTCATCCTTAGACATAACATAACCCAAGAATGCCACAGACTCAAGCCAGAGCTCTCACTTTGAAAACTTGGCATAAAGCACCTTCTCTTTCAACAATCCAAAGACAATCCTCAAATAGCGTTCATGCTCCTCCATACTCTTCGAATACACCAAGATATCATCGATGAATATAATGATGAAGGAATCAAGATATGGCTTGAAAATGCCATTTATGAAAGACATGAACGCAGCTGGGTCATTCGTAAGCCCAAATGACATCACAAGGAACTCATAATGACCATAACGAGTCCTAAAGGTCGTCTTCAGAACATTCTCGGCCCGAATCTTAGGTTGATAGTAGCCTGACCTCAAATCAATCTTTGAAAATATCGAAGCACTCTGAAGCTGCTCGAATAAGTCATCAATGCGAGGAATAGGGTAATTAGTATGAACGGTGACCTTGTTCAACTAACGCTAATCTATGTACATCCTCATCGTACAGTCCTTCTTCTTTACAAACAAAACAGGAGCACCCCAAAGGGAGACACTCGGTCTAATAAACCATTTATGCAACATATCTTGTAACTGCATCTTAAACTCTCTCAACTCAGCGGGCGCTATCCTATAAGGAGGAATAGAGATAGGACACGTGCTTGGATCCAAATCGAGAAAGAAATCAATGTTGCGATCGGGTGGCATACCCGTCAAATCAGAAGGAAATACCTCTGCGAACTCACATATAATGGGAACAGACTCAAGTGGCAGAGAATCAACACTAGTATCTCAAACATGGGCCAAGTAAGCCAAACACCCCTTGCTAACTAACTTTTTCACGCGGAGATAAGACATGATCTTCTTCGAAGCGGGGCCCAGAGTACCCCTCCACTCTAATCTAGGAATCGCAGGCATAGCTAATGTGACTGTCTTGGCATGACAGTTCAAGATCACGTGATAGATGAAAACCAAGTCATACCCAAGATAATATCAAAGTCTACCATATCTAGTATCATCAAATCTACCCAAGTATCATATCCCATAAAACTAACTTAGCAAGACCAAAAGACTCGATCAACAACAACTGAGTCTCCAATCGGAGTAGATTTATGGATAGGCACATCAAGCCGATCACTATTCAAATCCCACCTAACAGAATAATAGACAGATATATATGAGAAAATAGACCCCGAATCAAATAAGGCTGTAGCAGGTCGATGATGAACAGAAATATTACCTGAGATCACAGCATCAGAAGCCTCAGCATCGGGCCTACCCAGAAAAGAATAGAAAAGACTAGCACCGCGACCACTCTGTCCCGACTGCGCTCTCTTTTAGAGGTCTGAGAACCGCCTCTACCTGACTGGTGTCCACCCCTAGACTGATGAGATCCACCGTGACCTGCGTGAGAACCGCCTCTGGCTGAAGATCCACCCCAGCCACAAGATAGCGCCAGAGTCCTCAGAGTCCGAAATCGGGAACCCGGATGGGACCCACTCTGTTCGGATCTGGGATAATCTCTCATCAGGGGACCAGATTCACTACAAACATAGCGAGATATAGAGGCTGGAGGCCGATACATGAAAATCGATGAGCTAGAGGGACCACCTGAAGAAGCCTGTAACATTGACTAAATAGGGCGACTGGGGGCTGACTGATAAGGCTTGGATGGCTGTTCCCAATCTCTATAGCTAGAACCACTATAACCACCATGATAACACAACCTCTTCTCACTAGACTCTCACAAAGATCGAGCCTTGGCAGACTCGACGCTTACATCATGATTAATAACCGCCTGGAAGGAAGAGACCAAAGTCACCAATTTGAGACAAGCAACATGGAGCGGATACACAAGCCCACCAATAAACCTATGAACCCTCTCCTCCTCTTTAGGAATCAATTGGGCAGCATACCTAGCCAAAAATAGAAATTTGGCCTCATACTCTGATATGGTCATGCCTCGTTGTCCCAAATGAAGGAACCCATCTCTACGCTCATCCCTCAAAGTACGCGGCACGTGATTTTTTATGAAAGCTTGATAGAACTGGGTCTAAGTAGGTGGAGGTACACCAATGGGTCTGTCCTCAATAAAAGTCCTCCACTAAGTCTTCGCGTCGCTGCAAAACTGAAATGACACATAATCCACACCATGAGACTCCACAATATGCATCTTATAGAGCCTCTCATGCATCTCCATTATGAACTCATACGCATCCTCACTACGCAATCCAAGGAACTTGGGCGGCTCCAACTTCAGGAACCTCCCAACAAGCTCATGATCCTCAACGGTCAAAGGCTGGATCACAACGGTCCGGGAGTACACTCATGGACTGAAATACTACCTAACCGCGAGACCATGGCAGTGGCAGGATGCATCCCCATAGTCTGGCCCTGCTCGGGAGTCTATACCACCACTCGAGTCTGGGAACCACCTGGAGTAGTGGCATCACCTACAGCATGCTGGCCGTCAAGATGAAGAAGTACACGGGCCGTAACATCCTGGAATGCCTGATTGGACATGGCATTGGGGTGAGTCTTGGCTGGTCTCTCACCTCTCCTGGCTGCCTGTGCTCTTTTGGGCTGACGCTCTACAGAAGTTGAACGTGCTCACCTCTGTCCAGCCACATGGGCCTCACCCTTGGCTGGTGTAGCTCCACAGCCTCTAGCTCGGCCGCGACTGCTCGCCTGTCCTCGTCCTCTGGTGCCTGCTCCAGCAGCGGGCTCAGGCACCTCGTCCCTCGCAATGGTAGCTCCTGTCCTCACCATCTGTGAGAGAATAAAGGTGGGTTAGATACAAATTACCAAAAGCCAGATACTAATTTGAATAAAGTAGGATGAAAGAATGAAAGAATGCAAAATTTCCTAAATGTCCCATAGCCTCTTGCAGATTGGTACGGAGCTCATAATACCGATCCGCAAGACTCTACTAGACATGCTCTTGTACTTATAGTTCGAGTAACCTAGGGCTCTGATACCAACTTATCATGCCCTAACTAGGAGAATCGTGCAGGCACCTACCAATTTCCACCTCAGTAGGTGAACCCATCCCTTATTCGCAGCCAAACAATAAATAATATCAATCTAATCACCCAGAATTACATAATAAGTCTAACATAAATAGATAAATATAATAAGTGCGGAAGATATATCAAATCCCAAAATCTGATCTGAATAGTACAAGAGCTACTACATAATGTCTAGGAAGTACAAGTCTTAAATATCCACAAATAACTGCTTAAATGATAGAATATAAAGACAGGAATATATAAGAGTCATCCAGGCAGCGAATCCATCTAAGTGCTCACCTTGGAATGCTTGTCAAGCAGCCTCAGGACTTAGTCACAAAGCAAGAAAGTCGAATCGGTCACGAACTATGCACTCAGAAAAGAATGTAGCAAGATAGAATCAGTACAAGAACACATACTGAGTAGGCATCATAGACTGACACCAGTTAGATAACATATGCATAAGAAAGAGCTGGAAAAAAAAAGTAGACATGCTCACAATCAGATATAACTCAACATAATCCAAAGTATCAAATCCAGTACCAAGTTTCTAAGTCTAGCATATCTCCTCAAAATCCACTATAAGTCCAAAAGACAATCTCAGGAACCATTATCAAGTCCACGTATGACCAAAGATCAACCAACAAGTCCAATACAATGCCATATGCAAATATGAGATGAATGCAATGCAAATACAGTGATACACACACGCTTTGGGAGGAATATCTCATCGCCTCGACAGTCATAACCCATGAGGGACCGCTAAGTTCATGTAATTATTATGGCGCACAGCCCGATCCAATAGTCAATGTTGCAGAGTGTGCAACCCGATCCCAGTCAGTGTTGCGGTACGTGCAACTCGATCCAAGTAAGTGTTGCGGCGCGCAACCCGATCCTAATATATCTAAAATGAGTGAATGTATGATAACAATGCCAACAAGAATATATGAATCAATGGTGCCACACATGGACACATATCTCAATCATAATATCAATATCATAACCTTACTTTCCTTTCCAACGACCTCAACCATGATAAATATGCTCTGAATCATAAGGTAATCACTAAGCATCATCTCTAGAATCAATCATGTGGTGACAAGCCAATAACTCACAATAAAGCAACAACTCAATAGAACACAATAAGGCGATAATCCATAGCCCACAGCAATACCAACCTAGTATTTCATCCCAAACTTCATACCCGAAGGTTTACATACTTTCTCCAACAATCACTAGCTCTACATATGATTCGTTAACCGAAGTCTAACTAAAATGGTAAGTTGTAACCTACCCGGAGAGCCGAACAGGAGCCACGAACCGTCACACCTTAGCCTTGCCCTTTCTTTGCGCCTCCAAATACTCAAAGTCTAAACATATTCGAGTTATACATTAGAAATCAAGAAGAACGATATCCATATTGCTATACTTCTAGCTAGGCCAAATTCTAACTCATGGAATTGAAGAAACGAACCCACAAAGGTAAAATGGGAAATTGGAAGGTGGAATATCCAATTCATGCTCTAGATGATCAAACGCACTATTCAATTGCTAAAACAACTCAAGTTTAATCCTAATTTGGATTTAAAGCAAAACCCTCCAAATTTGGGTATGAATCCTAATTCTTTAATCCTCAGATTAATCGCTAATAATGGAAGAATTAACCTTAACAACAATGAATTCATCAAATTCTATGATCATACTAGTTAATTTCACCATCAATTTCCATTCAGGAAGTCTAAACCTATTTCTTTCAAGAAATTTACCATAAGACTCATCTTCTCCACTTTGATTCTAGTGATTCTAAGCATAGATTAAGGATCTAGGAAAAGTAAATGATGAAGTCTAGGGTCAAAGATCTTACTTCCAAGAAGATTCAATCCAAAAGCTATTCAATTCTCCCAAAGTGTGCTTAGAAAGTGATGAAGGAAAATGATATGATTCAAGGGTTTTAACTTAAGGAAAATTGTAAGGTTACCCGCTGCAGCGAGCTCGCTACAGCGTCCAGGGGCTCGCTGTGGCTTCTCGCCGCTACGGCGGCAAAATTCCCATTACTACGAGTCCGTCAACGCGCATACCAGTCCACTGGGGAGACTCACCACGAAGTCCCCTCGCCCGCTACAGCTATCTCTCTCTTGCTGTGGTGAGACCACTGCGCCGAGTCTGGTGCCACTACAACGGATAGCAGACACCAGATTTTTCTGGTTTTTGACAATTCTCAACCCGAAACCCAACTATCACCTGAGTCCCCAGATACAAAACAATCATGCCTACACACATAAAAATGCACTACGAATTGAGTTGCTGCCTCGGAATTTCCAACAGAGATCTATTTGACCAAGTCAACCCCTAATGGCCTAAAGCCAAGTTTCCAATCCAAGTCCCAAAATGCTCCCAAGTGCATTGGAAATCTAACCAAACATACTACCAAGTCATAGACGATCATCCAGACCTCTCGGAATTGACAAAATTTTGAAAAATGTCTGTTTACCCAAAAGTCAAATATCGGTCAACCTACCGCTCTTTAAGGATCAAACTTCCAAAAGTCACACTAAAACCACTCGATGACCTCGGGAAACGGTCAACAGGGGTAAAATGGTCAATAGCACTATAACAACCAATCAGGTCGTTACAAAAAGTATGTTATCATGATAAACGTTTGTGATAGGTGTCTTCCAAAAGTCAGAAAGGAGAAGTTGTAATGTCCATCTCATGTGTCCTTTCAGAGTAATGATGACACATCTGTGTTTAAATTAATGAATAATCCAAAGACCAAATACGAATGCATGAGGATGATCACCCTGAGATTAGCAACATACTAATGCTAAATCCTATAAATGTGCATCAAACCGAATCAACGGAACACGGAATGTGCGAATGGATGTGATCAACCATATCTCACATGTTGCAACTGGTTTCGTGGTTTTCCAACTAGAGTTGTCGAATAAATTTTAAAGTTTTGTTAATATTTTTGTTCTTTTCTGACATTCTGTTTTGGGAAACTAAATGCTAGTGATTTCTACTCCCGTTGGAGATTAAAATCTGCGTGATTTTCTATGCCAAGTTACTGCTCGGTTTAAAGAATATACAAACTTTACTAATTAAGTAACGTTCCTTGGTTTGAAGATATAAAATCTTCGTTGGTTTTTTATTCGGTTTGAAGAGATAAAAACTTCACCGATTTATTAAATCAGTTTATGTTAGAAATTATTTGGTTCGAAGATATAAAAACTTCACCGTTTTATTCTTTGGTTAAGGGAAAGAAAGATTCTAACCATAAAGATGTTCATTGCATTCCGTGGTACGAATGGCTTATAGAGATGTAAATTAAAGGAAAATTCTATTGTACTTTTTAAAGTGTGAATAGACATGTTTTTTCCATAACTCCTTGTGATTCTCCTTCTAAGATAAAAATTAAATGGCTAAGAATTTATATGAAAAGAATCATACTAATTACTTGACATTAAATTTGTATGTGTTATCTATGTTCATGGCAAAGTCTTCATCATTAGTTACATTTCTTATTTTTCTAACAGTCTCAAAGAGTTTCAGGGCAGCAATCTTTTATTGATAAATTATGTATTGATAAAGTGGCTATGATGCAAGGAGCAACAATTAATGATATACATATATTTTTGTATATGTTATAGGGAAATTATAGTGACAATTGACACTTATGTTAATGATTTCTTGTAAAACTTTATTGAGGGTTGGTCCTTTAGCTCTCTGTTCACTAATGGGTAACTAGTACATATTAGTACCAATTCACGGGAACTAAGTGGTTACGTGTTTAATGATGATGTTGCACTGTGAAGGAACGATTTTAGCATAGATGTTAAATATCGTGTTAATAAGTTCTGGTTTATTCCAGAAATATAGGGGGACGCTATCCATACGACTAGCCGAATACTCAATTGAGTGTCAAAACACAATCTATTCCATATGAAAAATTGAAAAGAAGAAAGTCCAACTTGACTTACTTCAACTTGGGGTTGTTTGGCTAAAGTGCAAGTTCCAAAACCCAAAAGGGTTAAAATATGACCGAATATTATTGATTGTGTTTTTATAGAATATGCCACCAATAGTAAAGGATATCGACTTAATACTGTGATAGAACCAGGAAACGTTGATTTATTGACATTATTGTATTATGTCAACCCCACGATATATGTCCTTGTTGTATATTGATATGGTAGTTAGTGAAATTTTTGACATAATTTATTCTATCATGGTGAGGACTAGTTGATCAAACTACTCGTTTGATAGTTGATCAGATGTCTTTTCATTAAAGTTCGTGTTCTTTAATTTCGTGAAGGGATGTCACTGGAAATATAACGTTATGTTCTTTTATGAATGGATGTCACTTGAAACGTTGTGAATTTTTATGATAAAACGTGTTTGTTGAAAGATAATCTTTGAATAGACAAGACGGAACGTATAAGTTCATTGGTTTGAAATTAAAGAACCAATTGACGATAATAATAAAATCGACAATAGCTTGGATTTTCGCATCGGTAAATGTGCTATTAGTTGGATATTTGAAGAAGTAGACTTATAAGAAGTGGAGTGGTTGAAACATATATATTATATATATATATATATTGTTAACAGGTTGTGGCCACAACTGATACCAACCATCCACAACACAGGTATTATGATCTACGATATATCCTATTTTTTAAGCTGTGCTTTGCATTATAATAAATATCTCACGGTTTGAGGGGTATGGCGATGCAAATTCATTTACTAGATCAAATGAAATCAAATCCATGAGTGGATACATTTTTACCATTATTGGAGGATCAGTGTCTTGAAAATTGTCCAAACAAACATGTATCAACAGCTCATAATGGAGTCTAAGTTCATAACTTTAGAAAAGATCGGTGAAGAAGTTGAATTGCTCCAGAATTTCTTGAAAGACATTCCATTATGGCCCAACTGTTGCCTCCTCTATGCATACATTATGATAGCCTAGCGGCGATAGGAAGGGCTAGGAGCATATTATGTATCATGGAAAATATCATCACATACGATGAAGAGATAATACCGTTAAACAAATACTCTCTAGTGGAATTATCAAAATTGACAATGTAAGGTCAAATGATAATGTGTCGGATCCACTTACAAAAGGTCTAGCTAGAGAGGCGGTTGAGAAGTCATCTAAGGGAATGGGACTATGGCCGAGGATAAGTCAACATGGCAGTAAATCAACCTAGAAGACTAGAGATCCCAAGATCTAGGTTAAAGGAGATTAAACAAAGTTATGACGGTTCAACATTATCAAACAAATTTTTTGGCCCATTCTCATGATGAAGACAATGTTCAGTAACAAGGATAAAGCGTTAAGGCTTTTTAGTGGTTTCTTGTTTGATACAGGGTATATCAAATAGTATATCTATAGAATTACACATTTAGGAATCACCTATGTAAGTGTGAAATGTAAGCCGCATCAAGGAGAATTCTGTAAGGTCAATTCTCTACGCACTTACGAAACCTAGCGCAGTCCGTGGCCGAAACGAACACAACAATGAGAATAAAAGACGGTTAAAGGGATAATTATGTGAAGTGCTTGTCTAGGTATACACCAAATATCAACGGTTCAATGATATTAAATCTACCGATTCATCGAGGATATCCGACATATGTTCACTATAGAAAGTTCAAAAGAGACCTACTATGCGATTAATCCTTGCTTACAAATTACACAGTTTTTTCATGCATGTTTTCATCATATAGTCATTCCCCATTCATGTGGGGGATTGTTGGGTTTGTGTGCCGTAAATGGGAAATTGAATGATTTTCCTAAAAAGGCACCAGGAGCAAAGGATGTGACTTTTCTATAAAGTCACCATACCTTTTCATAACACCCTTTAGTTGGCTACATATGTTGAAATTTTGCTTTAGATTTTCAATTCACTGAAGCATAAAACACCGAAAAACTGAATTTTTTCTCCCCGAAAAACCTGCTCTCTGCATTTGTTTTCTAAACTAAAATATTATAGAGTCATGTGATTTGCTGCCACCATTTGAGTTCGCTGAAGTTTTGCAATTTGCATTGCGGCTATTGCAGAATAGTTTTTCGTTCTATCCTAGGAGGAATTAATCCATTAACCTTAGTAACTGTGAGGGATTAGATTTCTTAATGACACACAAAAAACTTATGGGCTTGGAAATTTCTGTTTCATCTACCTTTTGTCCTTAAACGTGTTTTCATATTTTTTGGATTCTTAAAACAGAAACTAGTTTTGTTAAATTATTGCTTTGGGCATAGGAAGATACCATTGTTTTCATCCTTTGCCATTATCTTCTCCTTAAAATTTTGAATTCTTCATCTCATCATATCTTTGTATTTCTTGAACAATAAAAGAAAAACTCCATTAAACAGGAAAATTACTATCCTAAAAATGCTATAGAATATTCAAAATAAATACAATGGAGTAATTTTGTGCAAGACGAATTTAATAAATTATAAATTAAAGAGATAAATCATGAAAGTGAATTCAATGGTTAACACGAAACGATTAGGCAAGGCACTTCCAGGAAACTATATTTAGGATAGTAATCTCCCCCACATTGTGCAACTAGTTAATGGGAAAGTCCATCACCAGGAGACAATGCCTACTCTGGAAATCAAAGTTGGACTCTTTGATTTCTTCTACCACAAGAACTCAACCTAATTGGAGTAGAGCAATTTTCCAGAAGATAAAGTAGTATATTGATGAAGGAACAACACTCTTAAAAAAAAGAATGAATATTGTTATGAAGAATAACTTCTCAGTATTTCCTCCTACTCTGCATATGAAGTTATAAACCATTATATAGAGTGCAGCAACGCATTGCACCGGTTAAAAAGTTAGTTACTCTTTTGAAGGAGTACATCCTCTAGAAAGAGACACTTCAAAATGTTCTCTTTTTAACATTCTCTGCGAACATGAGTTAAACTGAAATTAGTTTCTGCCATTATTTAAAAGCGACTAATATTATATTATTATTATTAAATAATACTTATATATTAATATATATATATATAACACTTGCTTGGTCCAGTTATCAAACCAGAAACTGATATTACCCTTTTCTTAATTTCCACCAAATCTTATGGTCAATCTCACTTCTGATTTGTAGCATGGCTTTCCAACTATGGAACTGGCCAAGCTTCCATTGAATGATAGACATATGACCTTCTCTACAGTACTTTTCTCTAAAAAAATTGGCCCACAGAAAATCAAATGAACTTAACTTCCACCACTGTTTAGCAGTGAAAGCTTTATAAGAGTTTTCAAGTTTCTGAAGTTGGAACCACCTTCTTTATATGGATAATTCCTTTAAATTATCCCAAGAAATCCAATGATATTCCCATCCTTCCTCATTGCCAGAACAAAAAAATCTGGTCCAGTAAGTTTCTATCAATTCAAAAGTTCCTTTTGGCGGATAGGCTGCTGCAAGAGTAAAGATTCAAAGATTCAAGGCGGAATAGCTTGGGAAACCCTTGTACTTGTCCATTTTTGTCATCTCGGTGTTCGTACTTACGAGTTTATCAACTAAACTCTTCTATCCTTTAAAACTTAGCACTGTAAACTCCTCTGACCGTTGACCGATCCTATGTGGCAACTTGACGGTTGAGTTGGAACAATGCGTGAATTTCACGCATATAAAGAGCGTGAACATAAAGTTTAGAATAAAAAATGATTAAAATGAGAAAAAATATTTTAAAAAAAAACAAAAAATCTAAAAACTCTTTCTTCTTTCCCTAACCCTACCCTCGTTTCTTTCCTCCAGCCCACCCCTCATTCTTCCTCATTCCCTCCCCCATTTCTTTTTCCCTTTCTTCCCCCTTCCCATTTTCACCACCTTCACGGCTTCAATCAATACAAATCAACAATTTTCAGGGGTTTTTTTTTTTCCTTTTTTTATTCTTTACTTCCTGCTACATTTCATTGTTGTTTAAGCTTTGTAAATTTCTGGGTTTCCACTATATTTAGCCTTTTGTTTTCTCCATATTTTGATAGAGGGACTGATTTTCAAAGTTCTTGGAGATCTTTTCCTTGAATCCGTGCTTCAATATACCCAAAAGCCAAATCAGAGAGAAAAACAAAACAAAACCACAAAAATCAAATCTTTCAGATCTCACTTGGAGCAAGGTTTGCTGGAAGGAAGGTGAAAAAAATAGAGATGGCTAAAATCCCCGCGGGGGGGGGGGGGGGGGGGGGGGTTGTTCGAAGAAAGAAAATGTAAGAGGAAATGGGGGTTGATTCATATTTAGGCTCTAATATCCTATGTGGCATTTTCAAAGGACGTGGAAATCATGTGGTAAGCAGTTGTATTACACACACTATGACCAGGCCGAAAAAGGATTTACGATGCTTAATTTAAAAGGGTAGAAGAGTTTAGTTGACAAACTCATAAATACAAACACTGTGATGACAAAAATGGACAAGTACGGAGGCCTACCAAGCTATTTTGCCCAGATTCACAGATTCAATATTTTAGCTTAACCCACTTCAACATGAAAAAATCAATTCAAACTTTTAAATCTTTAAGATGAACCCATTAAGACAGATAGAAATTAATCCAAGAATTCGGTTTGAGCTGAATCCTTCAATGTAAAGATTCAAATTTTCATTTGAACCTACTTCAATTAGTGAAATTCCTAGAAATTTTGATTTAATTCACTAACAATGTTATATTTTCACGGAAATTATTATTTTGATTTACTTCACTAACTGTGTTATATTGTTACTGAGCATATATTTTTTACAACTTGAATTTTCAACTTAGCAAAAGAAATATTATTTCTTGGATGGCTGGAGAAGGAATTTGTTTTAATTCCTTGTTAACAGAGAAATTTGTCTGAATAAACTCCTGAAATAGATAAGATTTTGCTAGATATATAATTTTGTCCTCTAATAATTACCATTCATTTAATACTATTTTACATCAATTAAGTTCAAAGTTTCAATTCCACCAAAGACAATACATTCTTCTGCCTTGATCAAACAGGAGTTGTAACAACGAACAACAACAACATATTCTGTGTATTCCCAGAAGTGGGGTCAGGAGGGGAGTTGTAACAACCAAGAAGAAAAAAGAGCAGAAAAGTGAAGAAAAAGAATTAATCAAAAACTTGTGTTACCACAACCAGCTTTTCTGTCAAGGTAAATGGTGACAGTTGTGGGTAATTTGAAGGAAGAAGGGGATTGAGACAAGGGGATCCATTATCCCCGTTGCTATTTGTTTTGATCATGGAATATTTAAGCAGGGTCTTGAAGCAAATGAGTCGGTTACCAGACTTTAGGTATCATGCCATGTGTAAAGATGTACAGCTCACTCATCTCACCTTTGCAGATGGTCCGATGATCTTCTGTAAAGGTACAGTGACATCTGTGTAGAGAATAATGGAAGCTTTAAAGCAATTTTCTGATGTAACAGGTTTGAATGCCAACTCTGATAAGTCAAGTATCTATATGGCTAGTGTGGATGAAGAAACAAAGACTAGACTATTGGCACTTGCAGGGTTCAGTGTGGGGACTTTCCTTATGAAATATTTGGGGCTGCCTCTGTCACCAAAGAAGTGGTTTAAAAAATAATGGACTGTCATCAATTAGTTATGAAGATCACTGGAAAAATCAGAGCTGTATCAGCTAGGCACCTCTCATATGCTGGAAATTGCAGGTAATAAACTCCATCTTATTCTCACTTCACAATTTTTGGGGAGCTGTATTCATTTTACCTCAAAGTGTGCTGAAGGTTTTAGACAAGAAATGCAGAGAATTCTTGTGGGGAAGTAATGGGTCAGGTGGATTCAACGAATTTATATGAAACCTAATGAGAATTTTTGGACTCATGTACCATCTTATAACTGTAGTTGGTATTGGAATAATTTAAATAAGATTAAGTTGGGAATGCAGCAGTGGTATAGCAATGATAGATACACTTTAACTGCTAATGGCAAGTACTATGTTAATCAGAGTTATCTAGCATTGCTAGGACATGGGACACTTGTTGAATCACATGAGCTCATATGGAGCAAGATAGTACTGCCAAAGCATATGTTTATCCTATGGTTAGCTTATCACAAGAAATTGTTTACTAAAGATAGGACGGTGGGTATGAGAATGCAATGTGAGACTGCAGATTGTATGTTGTGTGAACAGGAGGAAATAGAAGATGCTAAACACGTATTTGTTGATTGTGACTGGGCAAAAGCAGTCTGGAGTGAACTCATGCAATGGGTGGAGATGCAACTGCCTCAAATGGAGACGAGAGTTACATTGAGCTATATTAAACAGAATGAAGGAGGAAGTGCTGGCTGCGATGCATGGAGCACTGGTGTACTTCAGCCGGAAGACCAGGAATTAGAAAAAATTTCGAGAACTAAATGTGAACACCAGCCATAGTACAACAGATACAATTTATAGTGAAGGAAAGGATAGGTATGTTTATAGGTTCAAAACAGGCTTAAAAAGTGTATAGGTTTTCTTGAGATGCTGTGTAGTTAGTTTTTTCTGAGGCTTGTTATTCTTGGCACCCTGCATGTAAAGTAGCCAAGTTTACAGGTGCTTTTTAGTTTGTATTTCTCATGATGGTTTTGTTGGTGGTAATAAGATTTCACAGTTTATTACAAAAAAAAAAAAAAAATCAAAATAGCCTATCGAAAAATAATTGAATGCTTGTCCAGAAAAGCAGGTAGAATAGACAAAGAGATATTACTCCTCCCTCAAATTATCTGGCACCATTTAGATTCTCAGAGTTAAACAAGTTTCTTTGACTGTAAGTTTTCACATATTTTTTAAAGTTTTGAATTATTAACTATTGTGACTTATAGTACCTTTTACGTATGTAGTTTTCATATAGTATGTGTTCGAATTCACGATCAAAATTAAGAAATTTGACTCTCAAAATCCGAATGGTACAACATAAATTGAGACAATGAAAGTAATTAATTGAAAGAAGAAATTAAATATACAGAAGAATTGCTTCCTAAACCAAGTCCAATTTTTTCGTGAACATGGTAAGCTGCTTTAAAGTTGCTTGCTTCTGAGCATCACCACTAGAACAAGTGCGCACTTAATAATTATCGTATACACACTCCATAATCAAATCAATGAACCCTCCTACGTATATCCAAAAATGAAAAAACAAAATAATGATACATCGGAATTAATTGACTTCAGGTATACTATGTAAGGCAGGCCTCCATCACCGATGATGCAACACAATCCCTTATTGATGTTCATCAATTTTCACACTCAAACAAATCAATGAACCCTTCTACTGATATGCTCTAAAAATAAATAATACACGGACTTAATTTACTTCAGGTATAGTATGTAAGGCAGGCCTCCGTGAGTAACCATGCAACTCAAGCCCTTCACTTGCGTTCATCAATTTTGTCAATAGTTGATGTACGGATAGGCCTTGTACGTCTGCCCTACCCATCAACTCCGATAATTGCTTCTTCGTGATCTTTATCTTTACCTCTTTTACTACTGACGTAGAAGAATAAATACTTTCCTTATTTTCTCCCATGAGAAGTGGATTTCCTCAAATTTCATGGTCTCGTGACAATAAAAATCCTGGTTAGTTTTTGGCTCCATAGACGGTAAGCGGCAGTCTTCGCCTTCCCCATTGCACGGATGATTCTTAGTTCCCAAAATATTGAACTTGAGCATCACGTGTTTAAACCAATTGTTATATAAGTAGTAGTACTCTACTTGCCATTTTATTAGTATATATACTTTTGAATTCAAGCTATATTGAAAGTGCATGCAGTGACATCGTCTTTTGTTAACAATGTCTACCACTAGTGAATTTTATACCATTCTTTTTTCCTTTAGGCTCTTGCTTGCTTTTTTCCATTTCCTATGATCTCAGTCAACATGCATGCACGCACGCAAGCTCAGTCCTCTTATAAATTTAATGTGCAACTAGATAGGCAATCCACATTGATGTATCTTCTCTACTGGTGGCTACTATATTAGACCAAGTCATACACCTGATCTGGTCTCCTTTTCATTTTTTATCCTTTTGATAGGAGCGTTGAGCCTTTTTGGGTATTTAGTTAAGGTGTTCCCAGTAAGTGCCAAAGCAAACGTCAAGTGTATTTAGTAATAAGTGCCAACGGAAACGTACGTTAAGTGTGTTTGTTTAAAGTGTTCCAAGCAAGTGCCATAGCAACGTTAAGTACAAGTAGTTGAGTTCACTTTATAAGAAAGAAGGACGGGTTGGTTGGAGGGTCTAAATTGGAAATCTAATACTCCCTCTGCCTCAAATTATCTATTGTGATTTTTAAATATAGTTATATTAAGAGATAAAGGTCAAAAACACACCTCAACTATCACTTTCTTTTTTTAGTTTCATACCTAAATTATCAGAAGGTTGAGAAAGTCAACCTGAACTAAATGTGTGAACTCGCTTTCGAGAAGGTAAGGGACGCTAAAATTTTCTCAAAACAATTGTCCACATGGAATAAATAATGCTATGGTGGCACCTACATGGAAATTAAAAAATAATATTTTTTTATAAAAAAAAACTTTATATTTTTTTAAAAAAACTGCATTATTTTTTTTCAAAAAAAAAATCAGCATTTTTGTTAAAAAATAAAATCTGGATTTAAAAAAAAAATATATCAAAAAAAATGTCAAAAAATTTAGAAAATCAGAAAAAAAAAAATGATTTAAAAAATGGAGAAGTTGATTTTTTAAAAAAATGTGAAAAATAAATAATCAGTTAAAAAAATAACTTTTTCATTTTTTAAAATATTTTTTAAATTTTCTATATATATATATATATATATATATATATATATATATATATATATATATATATATATTTTTACAAAAATCATTATTTTTCAGTTTGTTTTTTAAAACAAATAGTTTTTTTTAAAATATTTCCATGTAGATGCCATTGTGACATCATTTATCTACGTGGACAGCACTTGGCAACATTTTTATATAAAATGGAGAGTGTAGATCACATGTCATTCAAGAATAATTTGAGGTGTGTTTGCAAACTAGATAGTGATAGTTTAGGTATGAAACTAAAAAAAAAAAAGTGATAGTTGGGATGCGTTTTTAACCCTTATCTCTTATATCAAATTATTTATCATTTTAGAAGTTCAAGATGTCAAATTAGGCATTGGGCCTAACTCACATCCCAAGCTAGCTCAAAAAGAGGAGGATTGCTCAAGCCTTATAAGGACATTCTTTTTATCCGGAGTCCACTGTCCAGTCGGGAGTGTGCACATTCATGGATCGGACATCTTCACTCCCCCCCCCCCCCCCCCTAATGGTTCGGGACTGGTCAATTAGTCCAGGGCATTCTGCCTCCCTTTTTTTTCGGGGGTCCACATCGAATCGGGTCTGGGCTTGGCTCTGATACCATGTCAAATTAGGTATTGGGCCTAATTCACACCTCAAAAGCTAGCTCAAAGAGAGAAGGATTGCCCAAGCTCTTCACCTTGAAGGGGTTTTACCACGTAAATTTGGTGTCTCTTGCAATTGATTTATTTTTGCTTGCTTTGCTATTTTATTGTTGGTATAGCTGCCGCCCGGATTTCCATCTGTGCTAGTGTTTATTGTCTTCTCTTGGTTCAAATAGTGTGGGAAGTTTCGACTTAGGTATTTCTTCCGCTGTTACCTTGTCGTGCAATTTGGTTATTGCTTGTTTCTTCCCAACAAAGTGGTATCAGAGCTTGTGGTTGTATTTGGTTGTGTCAATTGTCTATTTGAATGATGGAGGTAAATATGAGCAAGATGGTTTGTTTAAATGGCAGTAATTACCATATTTGGAAAAGCAAGAGTTGAATAAGTCTTTTGCCATGAAAGACTTGGGACCAACAAGGTAGATTCTTGGCATGGAAATTGTTCGTGACAGAAAGGCCAAGAAGTAGTGGTTATCACAAGAGAAGTACATTCAGAAAGTACTTCGCAGGTTCAATATGGATAAAGCTAAAGTTGTCAAAAAACCTTTAGCTATGCACTTCAAATTGAGCACGAAGCAGTGTCCTTCCAGTGATGGTGAGAAGGAAGATATGAAGAAAGTTCCTTATGCTTCAGCCGTTGGCAGTCTGATGTATGCAATGATTTGTACAAGACTTGATATTGCTCATGCCGTTGGTGTTGTCAGCCGTCCGGGAAGAGAGCATTTGAATGCTGTGAAGTGGATTATGAGATATCTTTGCGGCACTTCTAGTCTGAATTTGTGTTTTGGGACAGGAAAGCCTATTCTTTGTGGTTACACTGATTCAGATATGGCCGGTGATGTTGATACTCGTAAGTCTACTTCGGGCTACTTGATTACTTATGCAGGGAGAGCTGTGTCTTGGCAATCTAGGTTGCAAAAATGTGTTACTCTATCTACTACAGAAGCTGAGCTTATTGCTGCCGTTGAAGCTTGTAAAGAGTTGCTCTGGATGAAGAGATTTATGGAGGAACTTGGCTTTGCTCAAGAGAGGTATGTGCTTTATTGCGACAGTCAAAGTGCTATTCATCTTGGCAAGAACTCTACATTTCATGGTAGGTCGAAACATATTGATGTGAGATACCATTGGATTAGAGATGTGTTGGATTCTAAGTTGCTTGAACTTGAGAAGATTCACACCGATGATAATGGTTCGGATATGTTGACCAAAGCTTTGCCAAGAGCGAAGTTTGAAGAGTGTAGCTTGATCACAGGGATGGCGGTTTCCTCCACATAGTCGGGAGGGGGAGAATTGTTTTGTTTTTGGATTTTCCCTTCCTATGTAGAATTGGATTAATAAAACTCAATCCAATTAGGTTTTTGGGTTTTCCCTTCCTATGTGGAATTGGATTAATAAAACCCAATCCAATTTGGACCAGGCCAATTTTGCCCAAAATTTCCTCTATATATAGGATCAATTTAGGTCTTATTTTGAGAACACAAGAGTGAATTCATAGCAGCCATATAGAGAGAAAAACGTGAGAGAGAAAACAGATTTTCGTCCAGAAATTTTCTGCTAAAGCAGTCCGCTTTAAATTGCGTGTTCTGATTCGTTAACCGTTGGATTGTGCTGAAATTTGGACTGGGGATTCTTAACATCCGGTTCTTCGATTTCAACGGGGGAGATCGTATTTTGAGGTCTGTCTCTCTAGTTTTCGAGTACGAAAGGTAGCTCGTTTTTGGGGGTGATTTCTCTCTTTTCTTCCCTAGTTTTGGTGCTATCTTTTATGTATTGTTGCTCCGTGCTTGGCTTTGTTGTTGTAGCCATTTGGAGAACATTGTTGTAACTCTTGTTGATTATAGTGGAGCTTTTGTGGGCCGGGGGTCTCGTGGATGTTTCCTCTTCACCTTGAAGGGGTTTTACCACGTAAATTTGGTGTCTCTTGCAATTGATTTATTTTTGCTTGCTTTGCTACTTTATTGTTGGTATAGCTGCTTCCCGGATTTCCATCTGTGCTAGTGTTTATTGTCTTCTCTTGGTTCAAATAGTATGGGAAGTTTCGACTTGGGTATTTCTTCCGCTGTTACCTTGTCGTGCAATTTGGTTATTGCTTGTTTCTTCCCAACAATTCTTCCTCAAACTCTACAATCTTTTGAAGAAAGCACCAGTAGAACTCATTTTACGATTCAGTTCGGAATTTGATAAACATTTAACAATTGTGTTTTCGTAAGTGTGGTTGGAATTCATTAAAAATGTTTGGGCGAGGCTATATTCGATATTTGGAAAAGATTGGAGGCGATTTGGACTTATTTGGAGTAAACATTCAGCGTTGAAATTGACATCAAAAGACGTCAATGTTGCGTTGGATATCACGTGTCTATCCACACACGGATATACATCAATATATACAGATATAGATGGATATACACATGTACATTGGCAAAATAAATAGATATACGTACTTACACCACAAGAAAATCTATTTTTCCTCATTTGCACCGACCCTCTGCTACACCCACTACCAGCACAAAGTATCAAGCCCCGAAATCTTGGTGGGACAGACTGGTACCCCGTGCCTTAACTTTGACCGAGCCAATGATCGAGCCAATCAACCTTACATGACTATAATTGTGATTCATGCATGAGAGGAAATATCAAACTTTTCATTAAATAAAGAAAGGGAAAATAATAATATAATCTAATTACAACGAAAGAATACCATGTCTCCCAAATGATTGAACTTGAGCGTCACATGCTCATTGGTAAGTTATATAGTAAACTATTTGCCATTTCAGTATAGAAAATGTTCACTTCAGGGTGAAATGAAGTAGCACAATTGAATTCCAACTTCATGGAAAGTGCAATGACATTGTCTTATGTTACAAAAGTCTACCCCTAGTGAATTTTAAACGATTTTTTCATTATGCTGTGACATTGTCTTTTGTTAACAATGTCTACCAATGGCGACTACTACATTAGACCAAGTCTCCTTTTAGCTTTTTATCCTTTTGATTGATACTTGTATTGCGCTTTTTGGGTAGTAGTAGCTAGTTTATTGTCATTTTTTTGTGCGGATTGTCCTTCAAAGGCACTAGTCTTTAAATTTTGTCTTTCGTCTAATATCATGAGATTTGGAGTTCGAATTCTGGCTTAGTAAAAAAAAAAAAAATCGCAAGCCAGAGTTTCGTAACAAAATTAGGCCTATTGGTGCAGAAGTTAGGCCTTAAAGCAGAGTTATGCAAAATTCCAACTGAGTAAATATATGTTTTTTTTTAATGCAAACCTCTACGTTAAGGTAGAGTTTTGCCTTATGCCTGAAGGCAAAACTCTGCTTTAAGGTAGAGTTTGCCTTATACCTGAAGGCAAAACTCTGGCTTAAGTAGAGTTTGCAGGCAAACTCTGCTTGATCAGGTAGAGTTTGAGGCAAACTGATTAGGTAGAGTTGGAAATTCTGCAAAACTCTGTCTTGCGGATCCAAAATCTACCTTGCGAAATTGTTTTTAATTTTTGACTGAGTGAGAGTTCGAACCCGGAACCAAGAGACTTTTAGCGAAGGACAAAAAATTAAAGACCACCATTTTGAGAGGTAAAAATTAAAGACCACCCCCGAAAATAACAATCGTGCAAATTGTCCGTTTATTGTTAATTTGTTAAAGTGTACTCCGTATTCCGTAAGTACCAAAGCAACGTTACGTATGTAGAGCTCACAAGGGAATCACTAAGGATAAGTTAAGGGTGTCAAGTGGGCCGGGCCAGCCCGAACCCGGCCCGGTAAACCCGGCCCACCACCGGCCCGACCCAAGCCCACTAATAGGTGTAAGGGGCTGGGCTAGGTGGGTTTTATTAGGGGGCTGGGCCGGACAAGGTGGACAGCCCACCAGCCCGGCCCACCATAAGCCCGGGTGATGGCCCACCGGAGCATCGGCCCGGCCCAGCCCGACCCACTTCAAATTAAAAAATAAAAAGATAAGTATTACATTTATTACTAATAATAAGTATTTTAAAAACATTGTATCCCAATAAAATAGTTGTAGCTAAAATTGTGGGATTCTTAAAATTTTGGAAGCAAATATATGAAATATTTATTAATTATTCAAACCATAGTTAGAATCTTACTTTAGTTAATTAAAACTTAACCATTAATTTTAACTCATGTAATGTGTCTCTTATTCAAGTAAGAACTTGAGAAAAATGGAGACAATAAAAACGAAGAGGAATCGAATTCGTTAATATTTAATTGCTACTAAATGAAAAATAATTTACCTCTGAAATTGCTGATGCGTGAAATAAATCAAATACCCCTTTTAAGTTACTATCTTGCTGTTGGCTTACACAAGTTCAAAAATATTTCAATAGGTTATACAGTATACTATATAATAATATAAACTATTAGTTATATATATAATAATATATTAATATAATCTTATTAGTTTCAAATATTTTATATATAATAATAATTAAATATTTTTTAGCATATTGAAATGTCTCCACCGATGATAGAGACGTGACAATCTGCACATGACATTAGGACTTAGGATCAGATGAGATAATTAAATTAAGAACTTTGGTTTAGTATCAAAACTCACGTGCATTGTTCCCATTTAGTTCCCATTTAGATGAGTAGGAAATTTAGAGAAAGAGGAGAGTAGGGAATTGTGAGATAATATGGAGAAGAATGAATGGTATTTATAGTTTGAAAATAGGGCCAAAGTATAATTTAAGGAACTTGAAGGTTAAAATAAAGTTGACAACAACTAGATTTTAAAGTATTAAACTTAATAAATTTTAGCATTAGAATTTTTTTTTAAAATAATTAAAATCCGGCTCGGCCCACTAACTAAAACCCGGCCCGGCCCACTAACTAAAACTTGGCCCGGCCCACTAACTAAAACCCAGCCCGGCCCACTAACGGGCCCGGTTAGCCCGACGTGTAGCCCCTATCCGAGGTGGGCTGGGCCGGACACCCTTTCCCTCTCCAAGCCCGGCCCCCAGCCCGGCCCACTTAACTTACGGCCCGGCCCGGCCCCGACCCGGCCCCTTGTGGCACACATTTAAATGGCCCGGCCCGACCCGGCCCACTTGACATAAGTTTTCCATATCGAAAACCATAGTCTCTGAAGTTGCTATATGGATATTTATAGTCGGGTCTTATCGCTGAAATCCTTTTACATAAGAAGTGAGTTAAATTCTTGTCGCCCTCCTTACTAGCTCTCTCTTCCTTATTCCTTTTAGGAAACAACTTGAGCATCCCACTAAAACTTTAAGTTTGAAAATCCCACCTGCCGTCTATAAACTAATGAAATTCTATCGGAAAATATTCCTTGACAACAAAATTATAATTGTTGAAGAGTGAAAAAGTTCCACATCAGTGGTTAATGAGATGAATGGTCTCCTTATATGGACTTGGGCAATCCTTCGCTTATAAGCTAGTTTTTGGGGTAGAGTTAGGTCCAAGATTCATTTATTTACAATTATTAAAAACAAACTAGTGATTCTAGTGACAATATATTTCTGTTGTTAATCATTGCCACGGAATCAACTACAACGATATATCTACGTACCAATTGAAATATGTCGTTAAACTGTCCAATCTAAATTTTTATTTATTACAAAAGACTAAGAGATGATCAATTGATAGAAAGGACAACTTTACAAAAGAGTTGTTTCCTAAACCAAGTCTATTTATTCATGCACAAGGTAAGAAACTGCAGGCATAAACTTGAATTTCCTACTCCCTACACCTAAAATCACCTATATACACACTGCATAAAAGAATCAATGAATCCTCCTACCTCCAAAAACTGAAAAAGAAAGAAAATACACTAGGGGACTTAATTGACTTCAGGAATACTCTGTAAGGCAGGCCTCCATGACCGATGATGCAACTCAATCCCTTCATTGACGTTCATCAACTTTGTCAATAGTTGATGTACGGATAGGCCTTCTACGTCTGCCTTACCCATTAACTCCGACAATTGCTTCTTCGTGATCTTTATCTTTATTACCTCTTTTATCATGGACGTAGAAGAATTGAAGTTTTCCTTTTCTTCTCCGATGTGAAGATGATCTTCCTCAACTTTCATGGTCTTATGACAATAGAAATCCTTGTTAGTTTTTGGCACTGTGGAGGGTAAGCTCCAGTCTTCGCCTCCCCATTGCATGGAGGATTCTTTTTTCATACAATTTCCCATACTTTCTTGGTGTTGATAGTGGATAATATCTTTTCTCTCTTATAAGCAGAATATATGAATTCTAGTAGCTAGGAAAGTTTTTCTTTGTAAAGATGAGAGGGGTTGTGAGGATGAGAGGGGTTGTGACTTATATAATGTAGGAAGGTTTGGTTCAAATTGAAAGGACGAAGAAGGTTGGAAATGCCACGAGGGACTTGGTCTAGGAGATGTCCAACTTGGCAGGTGATGAAGCTCAATTTTGACCTTATCCTTCTTGGGTCCAACTCCACCTACTTTAATTTGGGAATTTGGATCTAGGGTTATTCGTTGGTTACTTGCTCGAATTCAACTGATCACAATCTAAATATTTACCCGAAACAATCATACTTTTTTTAATATGATATCAGAGCAAATAACGATTTTGAGTTTGAGTTTTATTGACATCCATTTAAGAAAAAGTTTTATGTATTTGGCCCATGAAAAAATAATTAAACTTACACGGGAGAGCCGTGTTGAAGGCATGCATAATTAAATAATAAAAAATATAATCTCTCTTATAATTTAAGCTTTTCAAATGACATGACAAGACTTCGACCGTTTTTATCAAATGCTTTCTCTAGAGCAAGTAGTTACTCTGCAAGAGAAAATTTAGGTTCTTTTATTTTTTTCAGTGGGTCACGCTCTGTAGAATTTTTTGGGTCATTCTTTATTTTTATTATTATTATACTCCTACTAATTAAGTTCTTTTATTTCACCTTCCTGGCAGGGAATTTTTTAGCTATCTTTCTCTGATTTGTTCTGAATATTAAGCTATTTTGGCGTAATATAAGCCGGTCAAGTGGGCCGGGCCATATAAATGCAGGTCATATGGGGCCGGGCGGGCCATAGTTAGTGGGCGGGTTGGGGCCGGGTTGGAGGAGGGAAAGGGGTGTCCGGCCCAGCCCCTTCCCGGATAGGGGTACGTAGTGGGCTAACTGGGCCGGGCTTGGTTTTAGTTAATGGGCCAGGCCGAATTTTAATTATTTAAAAAAAAATTCTAATACTAAAATTTATTAAGTTTGATACTTTAAAATCTAGTTGTTGTCAACTTTATTTTAACCATCAAGTTCGTTAAATTATACTTTGGCCCTGTTTTAAATCTATAAATACCATTCATTCTTCATATTATCTCACAATTCCCTACTCTCCTCTTTCCCTAAATTTCCTACTCATCTCTCTCTCTCTCTCTTCTCCAACTTCCAAGTTCAAACTTCAAAATTTAAAATTACTGGATAATGATAATCCTCCACCTCCTCCTCCAGTGCGAAGATCAATTTCAAGTCCGGTGTGGTTGCATTTTGACCGAGTAGACGAGGAACATATTAAATGTCAACATTGTGGTCAAATATATCTCCATAAGTCCGAATCGGTTTTTGTGGGTATCGGTCTGTTACGTAGGCACTTGGACAAAAGGCACAAAATTGAACTTTGAAGTTTATCTCTTCGTTAAATCTCTCCATCGATGCTAGCGTTTTGAACTTTCATTTGTAATAAGTTAATTGTTCAAGTTTGTATGTTTTGAATTTGCAATATTATCAATTTAAGTTTGAAGTTTCATTTTAAATTATTTACGTAGTCTTGTATCACATTCTCAACTTTTTATAATTTTTAGCACTTAAATAGCCGTTGGGAGTCTTCATTCCAATAACATATTCAAGATATACACAAATATACCATTAACATATACAAGAAATACATAAATCAGGAACCTTTTTTTTTCGCTATAAATAAGCTAATCTTTTTAACCCAAAAAAAAGGTCGAAATGAAATCACACAGTAACTAAATAGGAACAATGCACATGAATTTTGATACTAAACCAAAGTTCTTAATTTAATTATCTCATCTGATCCTAAGTCCTAATGTCATGTGCAGATTGTCACCTCTCCATCACCGGCGATGTTACACCCCGGAAATTTTCCGTTAGCATGTGCAAAATAAGCTAATAAGGATAAAATATGTGTGTGGCATTTTGAAGGCAAGTAATAAGGTCCCGTAGATTGGTATCGAGGAGTTGAACAACTTTTACGAAGTTTCCATAAGGATCGGAAATGAGACCAAGTCAAGAAAATAAGCTTCAGTGAACTGGAGTATACGGTCCATTATACGGACCGTAAAAGTGTTTTACGGTCCATTATACGGACTGTAGAAGTGTCACAGAAGAGGCTGGCTGAAGGGTGAGTTTTACGGTGTACTATACGGACCGTATAACGGTTTGACGGTCCGTAAAATGAATCATCAAAGTGTCACAGAATGAGGTTGAAAGAAGGTCGATTTTACGGTGAATTATACGGACCGTATAACGATTATACGGCCCGTCAAATGGATCGTCAAATGGTTACAGAAAGGGGTGATCTCTGGGTCCATTTTACGGCCAGTTATACGGACCGTATAAATTTATACGGACCGTATAACGAACCGTATAATGACATCGGGACTGAAGTTGAATTTTATAAAATATGATCCAAGTCTCATTTTCTTCATTCCCACTTTCTACTACACTATCCGCTCTCTCTCTAGAATATTCTACACTCTCCCAAACCAAGAACACAAGTAGAAATCTAAGATCAAATTCATCAATTCACCATAACCTAGTGCAAGAACACATCAAAAGGGATTGTTTGAGTCAAGAAATTCCTAGAAGGAGGACCTAGGGTTTTGTTGGAGCGAAGCATTTCAACTCAAGGGTTGTTCAATCACCATCCAAGGTATGTTTCATGACCTTATTAAGTTATTTAAGTGTTAGAAACATAGGAAAAGCTTGAATTGTAGGAAGACATAGAAAAATGGGTGAATAGTGCCACCATTGAGTGATGATGGAATTGAATCATATAAGTTGAAGTGTTAAGGTTATGAATATGCTAGAAATGATGATTTTACCATGAAATAAGTATTAAAGGTGTGAAAACACGATGATAAGCTAGGTAGGAAATTATGGAAAAATTGGAGGAAAATGGTGAAATGTGATGAGTCGATATGAATGATGGTTGTTGGTGGTAATGTTGTGGGTATTATTGTGAATGTTGGGAATTGATATAGACGATGGGAAAAGTAGAATAAACAAAGGAAGTGCTACTTGGGAGTGCTCCTGTTGATCCGGAGCTTATATTTTGGTATATATCTTCTGTTGTTTTCATCTTCTGTACATATGGTCATTTGGGGTACGGCGGGGCCCTGTCCCGTCATATGATCCCGTTATGTCTGTTAGAGGCCTGTAGACATGTCTGTGGGTTATGGTCTTTCTGTATGGTTATGTGTATATGTTGTTTGGGCGATCCCATACGCCGAGGCGGCCGGTCCGCATATGTTTATACGTTGCTTTGTTAGCCCTGTGTGGCCTTTGATGGTGTTTGCTGTGTACAGGGCTATTTTGGATAGTCTGTAAAATAAAGGAAACTCTGCCGAAATTTTCTAGAAATTATCTAAATTTGGAATATAGCCTTGTCGGCTTCTGCTATATATTTGAATGCATTTGATAGATGGGTTTGGGTGCCCAGATCGGGCACTAGTCACGGCCTACGGGGTTGGGTCGTGACAAAAGTGGTATCAGAGCGGTTTGTCCTCGGAATGTCTACAGGCCGTGTCTAGTAGAGTCTTGTTTATCGGTGTGTTGTGCACCACATCTATAAACAGGAGGCTACAGGACATATAGGATGTTACCCTTTCTTTGGATCTTAGATCGTGCGTTAAAGATGTGTTATCAGGATGTTTCCCTTCTGACGAAATGTTATGTTTTCAGCGATGCCTCCAAAGAAGGCGACGGCCGCCCAGAAGGGCAAAGCGGTGCCAGAGACCGGGGAGACTAGCCGGGCCCAGAGGGTTACTAGAGCCCACCCCCAGACCATGCCCGATGTTGTGCCACAGTCAGAGGGTTCTACTGTACCACTACCGGAGGGGCCGGAAGCAGCTCCACCCTTAGCCCCGGAGGCCCCAGCTCCCCAGCCAGAGACTGAGAACAGGACTTTGAGGGAGGTCGTGCAGCTGTTGACGACGATAGCGGCCGGACAGGCTCGCGGACGCGGGCGGAGAGATGATGATGATAATGACAGGCGTGATAGCCTGAGGGTTCGAGAGTTCCTATTATGTGGCCCTCCAGAGTTTTTCGGGTCTAAGCCCGACGAGGACCCCCATGACTTTATTCGAGGGATGCGGCGCTCACTAGATTTGGTCAGGGCTTCAGCGACTGAGTTTGTTGAGTTGGCTTCGCATAGGCTACGGGATGTTGCCGCTCAGTGGTATGAGTCCTGGGAGCTATCCAGGGGTGAGGGTGCTCCCCCGGCTACTTGGGACGAGTTCGTGACTGCTTTCACTCGTCACTTTTTGCCCCCAGAGTTACGGCGAGCGCGGGTTGACCGATTTTTGCATCTGCAGCAGAGAGGTCGGAGCGTTCGGGAGTATAATATGGAGTTTAATTCTTTGGCCCGGTATGCTCCTGCCGTAGTAGCATATATGGCCGATCGGATGCACAGATATGTGATGGGTTTAGACCGCTACCTGATTGATGGCTGTATGGCGGTGGCATTGCAGACAGACATGGACATTGCCCGACTACAGGCTTATGCCCAAGGGATGGAGGACCGCCATCGAGCAGATCAGCCCAGCAGAGATCGTGATAGGAGGCCGCCCAAGAGGGCCAGATCTGCGGGATATTCCGGAGATTTCCGAGGTGGATGGTCTCAGCAGTCGTCTGGTAGGTCCCTTCCTCCGTCAGGCCGGGGTACCCAGTCCGCCGGCAGACGTTTTGATGGCGCAGGTCCGTCTGGAGCAGGCCAGGGTTCTAGGGCCTTGGATTCACAACAAAGTAGGGGGTTCAGTCAGACGAGGCTATCTATGCCTCAGTGTCCTCAGTGTGGCAGGTACCACCCGGGAGAATGCCGTCTCGCCACCGGAGCTTGTTTCTCGTGCGGCCGTCAGGGCCATGTTATGAGAGAGTGCCCGTACAGGGGTGGTTCAGGTTCAGTCCAGCCCACTGGGTCAGTTGCCGGCTCATTTTCTCCTTCTGTAGCCATGCGCCCCACGGGGCGAGATATACCGGCACTAGCGAGTCGTGGCAGAGGTCGTGGAGGAGCTTCCAGTTCCGGCGGACCTTCACACCGCGTGTATGCTTTGACCGGCCGGCAGGACCCAGGAGCGTCCTCGAGCGCAGACCCAGGTATATTGTTAATCTTTTCTTGAGAAATATATGTATTGATGGATCTGTATTCTGTTATATTATGTGATTTTCTCTTTCTGGGCGTCAGTGAAAGTAAGGTAAAGATCCAAACCAATAGAGCCGCCTGAGATAGTTATACGTACAGATGAAAATGAATATCGAGAATTCGGAAGGGCGACATGGTTATTGCGCGGATCAGATTGGTGTGGGACCCGCTACGAAATTTTTTCAAAATTTTGCTAAGACCCCGATCTGCCCTAAATGATGTGACAAAGGTTGCGTGGGGCAGTCGACGCCGTTATATTAGCAATAACGCGCCAAAACACATGAAAGTTTCGAAGTTAAGCGTGCTGGAACCAGAGCAATTCTGGGATGGGTGACCCCCCTGGGAAGTATACCCAATTTTCACAAATGTCGATATAAAAGGACAAATGGGAACTCTGGGGTAACCTAAAGAAAAGAGAGTCTGTGAAGTAGCTAACACCCTTACAGGGGTCGCGCAGAGCGAAGCGGACCTATGGGTGAAAAGAAGAAAGCGCGATATCGCTCGGGAATTAGGACGTATTCGAATAGCGGTTGGAAACGTTTGTAAGTGAGATAGTAGCGGCGTATATATATGTGTGTGATTCTCACCTGGTGACCAAACTAACTAGGAAGTGATTTCCAGCCACAAATGCTACAATACATGGAAAGCATTAATGAAAGTGATTTGATTCTGACCATTATTCTGTATGTCATACCTCTGTGCCTCTAGCATTGACGATGCTCTATCTACTATGCCTCTGTACTTCTGAATCTGATTATGTCTCTGTCTGATGTGTCTCTATATGTCTGACTCTGAATATGCCTCTGTACGTCCGACTCTGATCGCAAATCTGTCTGATACATCTCTGTATGTCTGACTCTGACTACGAATCTGTCCGCCATAGTTCAGTCCATCTGACTCTGATTATAGATCTGTCCGATATGCTTCTGTACGTCTGGCTCTAGTTATGAATTTGTTTGATATGACGTAGGAATACGATAACGTTGTAAGTAACCGAGAAGTATGACAAGAGGTGAGAGATGTTAATGGTTGGAATAGAAAAAGCAAAAAATGGGAAGCGAATGCCCTCGTAAGTGATCTGATAGGAGACGAGTATGTAGTTGGTGAGAAAACCTTCCCCGAAGCGTTTGTAAGACCTATAAGGCTAATTTAACATTCGAGGACAAATGTTCTAAAGGGGGGGAGGATGTTATATCCGGCATTTTTGCATATTCGAAAAACTTCGAAATATTTTTGGCTTGTGAGAAACGAGGCCATATTTTGATTCTAGCCAATATGCATATGTTATTCAGGAAAATATTGATGTGGAAATACGAGAGGAGGCCAAGGGCAAAATTGGAATTTCGAAAATTTATTTCGGGAATTACAAACATGAGATTTCTAATGAATTGGGCTAAAAAAAATGAAAAAAAGTGAGGCCCAAATACAAGTGGTGGCCGACCATGGATGAAAATAAAATGGGCCAAGCCCATGTAAATTTCATCCATGTGCTAAATTAATAAAAAGGGTGCAATTCTCATTTATTCAAGAACATTCAAGAGACAAAAAAAAAAAAAAAAAAGGAGAAAAACGGCCAAGAGAAAGGAGAAAAGAAAAGGAAGAGAAAAGAAAGAAAATTTTTCCAAGCTTTCAACCTTGATTCAAGACTTATAATTTTCTTGAATTATTATCAAGTTCAATATTCTCTACAAAGTAGTACAATTATTTTGGCAAGAAACTATCTTTGGTGGCAAGGAGAACTTGTTGGAAAAGGTAAGAATTTTTATGTTCTTTTTATGTTATGAAGGTTTGTTTGTGTTGTAGTATATGGAAATGAGTAGAAACTATGAAAATATAGAAGTTTGCAAGTGGATGTGTATGTATGTAGTTGGCCGTATGTGAGCATTTTTGTGTAAGTAATATGAGTTGAATTTTATGTTGTATTCTAGTTGTGGTTATGGTAGGATTTATGTTGGGAATGAAAGTTGAATAAATTTGGTGGAAGTTGGAAATGTAGGAATATGGCCGTGTGGTGCTTCATGTGTAGGAGAATTGGTTGAACTTATTTAGTATGCTAATTATATTGTTATGGCATTGTGAGGTGAATAAAAGATTAATGGTTTTGTTGGAATGGAAGAAATGTGGTGAGGTTGTTGTAGAAAAATATGTAGTGTCATTGTAGTTTATGTAATTATGGAAATGAAATTGTAAGATGTAAATTATGATGGTTGTTAATGGAATTGAAAGGTAAGAATATGTTATGGAAGTTTTTGTCGAAAGTTGGAAGTTTTGGATAAATTATGGTTTTGGTGGAAAGTGTGTATATTTTGTATATCTTGTGTATATATTGTAGAAATGATATAAAATGTTTCCGAACTGTATTGTAATGATCTTGATTAGTAATGAACGCGAGAATGTTGTCGTTGGATTGAAGATGTGAAGTTGGAAATGAGAGTTATTACACTATGTTGGAAAGAGGACTAGTTATGCCTTATTGTGTTTTGTAGTTGTTGGTATTGTTGTTGGGTTGGTTGTTGTTATTCTGAGCCGAGTTGTATTCTCGGGGTGTCGCATTTATAGGGGAAGTGCTGCCGAAATTTCGATAGGCAAGCATTGGTTAAGATTGAAATTTTTAAATCTCACAAATAGTAATTGGTAAATGTGACCATTTGCAGTTTTTGGGCGAAACGGAAATTGAGATTGGACGAGCATAAGGCACGACTAAGGTATGTAAAGTTTTTCCCTTCATTCTTAGGCATGTTCTAAACGTAATAGGCTCTGTCGCGAGCCTTAGATATGACTCAGTCTCTCGAAATCCGAAATGGAAATTGGCCTCATTTCATTCAGTAAGATTGAATTAGTTTCCTTACAAATTGTCGTTAAAATGACCTATGTGTATGAAACCTTCCCAATTGAAGTCGAATGGTTCCAAAACTCTCAGGAATGACTCTATAAGGTCTATGATTCATAACTTGAATTCACCACCTTGATTGACCCGAGGTGGGCTCACAGATTCCGAGACCTCCTACTATTGCCTTATTTGTCTTATATCTAAACAGTGCTTAAACGAAACTTTGGATTATTGTTCTGTTTATCAAATAATAAATGTGAATAATCTGTATTATACTTTGATACGTGCTATGATTCTAGAAACATGATTTGATATAATGAATCGTGCCATCCCCAGAAAAGGGCATACATGTACGCTATGACTGACGTCTGACTTCCTTGAAATGATTTGTCACTTAAATTGTTCTAATTGTTAAAGAGTGACCATTCTGACTATGCCGGTAAACCCCACGGTATATTTGCTATGTACGAACAATCTCAGAAATTCTGCTTGGCATAATCCGTCGTAACCTACGAAAGGTACGTCCTATGACATATTGTTCGGTTTGTTTATCGAGTCTGGATTTATATGCATATTTTTCTGCACTACTCTGTTCGTGCAAGTTATGGTATGTCTTGTCACTAAGCCCGGGCCAGGACATGATCTCGTGCGCATTTCTCTACATTACTCACCGAGTCCCTCGTACTTGCGGGCCGGGACACGTTATTTGTATACGTTTATGATATGATGATACGGGGATGGCGGCCAGGATGGCACATGATGATTATTCACCGAGACCCGCAGTAGAGGGCCAGGACACGTTATGTATACACAGTACAGGATTCTGACATGCATGATTTCACCACCGAGTCCCTTAACAAAGGGTCGGGACACGCTATTTGCATACATGATATATGATTTTGTTATACATGATTTCATCCACCGAGTCCCTTATCAGAGGACCGGGACACGTTATATGTGTTTATATGATGTTATATGATTTGGCATGCATCATCTATGCTTTGACATTACTTTTCTGAGGTCTCGGATAAGGTATTCACCTTTTGTACTTCGGACTCTGACTATAGCCTCGTCTGTTTTATTTCTGGATCTTCGACTCCGAGGTTGATTCTGCTATCTATATCTTTGTACCTCCGGCTCTGACTGTGGTTCTGACAGTTATAATTCTGCACTCCTGTTCTTGATTATGATTTTATTTGTTACATTTCTGCTTTACATACTCGGTACATTTTCCGTACTGACCCCCTGTTCTTCGGGGGGCTGCGTTACATGCCCGCAGGTACAGACGCTCCTTTTGATACGCCACCGGCTTAGGACACCTGTTCCGCTACTTGGGAGTGCTCCTGTTGATCCGGAGCTTATATTTTTGTATATATCTTCTGTTGTTTTCATCTTCTGTACATATGGTCATTTGGGGTACGGCGGGGCCCTGTCCCGTCATATGATCCCGTTATGTCTGTTAGAGGCCTGTAGACATGTCTGTGGGTTATGGTCTTTCTGTATGGTTATGTGTATATGTTGTTTGGGCGATCCCATACGCCGAGGCGGCCGGTCCGCATATGTTTATACGTTGCTTTGTTAGCCCTGTGTGGCCTTTGATGGTGTTTGCTGTGTACAGGGCTATTTTGGATAGTCTGTAAAACAAAGGAAACTCTGCCGAAATTTTCTAGAAATTATCTAAATTTGGAATATAGCCTTGTCGGCTTCTGCTATATATTTGAATGCATTTGATAGATGGGTTTGGGTGCCCAGATCGGGCACTAGTCACGGCCTACGGGGTTGGGTCGTGACAAGAATTCTCCTCAAAGCAGATTGTTTTATTTTTTCACTATGCTCTTCTTGATTCTATTGTTATTGAAAAATATATGAGAGCTTTCAAAGTATCCAATTAGACCCCCAGGTAAAAACGATCTATTCATTTTAGTCACCGTTTTAATAACTGATCTAGTTACTCTTTCTATCCGATCCCCTATTTTATTATATGATCTTTTATGTATAGGGCTTGGCCTAGAATCTAGTCAAAATCATTCTGGTAGAATTTAGCTCAAGGTAGGTTTTTTCAAAAAAGAAATTCATGTTTAAATACAACTAATTCAATTTTTATAAACTTTTTTCTCAATTCAACTATTACTACTCTTTTTTTTTTCTTTTCAAATTCCACTAAAATATTGTCCAAACACCTATGATTTCATGTCTTCAGATCTGCTCAAGTCAGACCAATTCTTTGCAAAGGGATGGGACCAACTATGCTTCGGCTATATATTAGGGCCAAACAAATGAAATTCTTTCCACATATGCATGTAGAATAGCGGTCTAGCTCAGCCCAAACAACCATCTCGGTGCTGGACAAGTTACACATTTGATCGGTTGGCTAAGAATATTTACACTCGCTGCCTAAATGTACAAATATATATATATATATATATATATATATATCTTATACATTATCATACAAAAAAAATATATGTGATGGCTATTATTTTGGTGAGGGCTATTTATGTTAATTTCTCTTTGTTATTTGCATCTCACAACCACAAGTAATAGAAATGAAAGGCCAACTTTTGTAAATCGAGAGGTATTATACTTACCCCAGACCCAGAGTTGTTAATTGGGATGAATGGATTTACGTACAAAAATTTCAAGTGATTTGTGAAAACGATTTGCTTTAAAATGATTTACTCACATCTAGTCGTTATATGCAAATTTGATGAATACGTTGTTAGTACTATGATTTTAATGATGATAAACTATTTCTGTGTAGGTACTATACTCAAAGGAACCCAAAGGTGCAGCAAGCCCATTGGACATACAAAGCCCAATTGACAAGTGCAGCTTAGTCGGCTGCAAAGAAAATAAGCCCAAATGAAGCTCAGATGGCTACAAAGGGAAATAGCCATGAAGTGCAAAGAAAATAAGCCCATGCTAATTTTTGGAACAAGTACCAGATCAAGCCAAGATTTCAATTGAGTAAGATTACAGAATCTTACGCTATGTCAAAGGAAAGGGAATCGGTCAAGATATCAATCAGTTCCAATCATGAAGATTTCAAGATTAAATCAGATCAGCATCTACAATGAAACAAGTACCAAAGTTGAACCATTCAAACAAGGCCAATACTGTATAAGGAAAGAAGTCGTACAACATTGAATAGCTCTTGCCTTATTCTTGGAAATTAGGATCCTCAATATTCCTAATTTACAAGGATCAATTCTCTTGGGTTGACATCTTTGCTGAAAAAGCCTAAAGGCTACACAAATTGAGGAATACAAATACAAGACTCTAGAGACGAAGAAAAATATACCTTTGTCTCATTCTCTCAAGTTCTCTGCTTTACTTTTCATAAACATTATATTCCTAAGTGATATAGTGTAAACAAAAAAGAAAGGAGAGATATAGTATAGTTTGTGAGGCATTGTATCAAATGATCACGAGTGTTTTGAGTGTAGACGTAGGAGCTCCATTCAAACAACCATTGTACCAGACCTTTTAAAAAAGAGCTGCAGAGAACACCCTTGCAACCCAAGGGGACTGGATTAGGATTCACATTGAATCTAAACCAGTATAAAATATCTGGTGTCATTTAGTTTCTACAAATTTACTTCTGCATTACTTTATAGTCGACTAGTCTGTTCAGATAGTCGACTGCATAAGCGAAAAAGTTACAATTCCCCTCCCCCCCCCCCCCCCCCCCCCCCCCTCTCGCACTTTCAATTGTTATCAAAGCAAGGTCTCTCATTTAGTCGCTTAAACGCACGTGAGAAAAAATCAAATGGCTAGATATCAAATTCCTGGAGCAATCTTGCAAGATGGGCACTCAACAACAAGACCACCATACTCCAATAGTGAACACTACTGTCACTGGAAGGAAAGGTTTAAGTTCTTTGTGTAGTCAATAGATTATCAAGCTTGGATTGTGGTCAAGAAAGGGGCTAAACCTATTCCAAATGTGGATACGAGTAAGAAGGATGCAGCCGCGCCAAAAATTGATTTGGAATCACATGATGTTACTAAAGAACAATAAGAAACACTGCAAACAAATGCTAGAGCAATAGCCTTGCTTTACTGTGCAGTTAGTGGAGAAGAGTACGCAAAAATATCTAACTGTCAAACTGCCAAAGAAATGTGGGATAAGCTTGAAGTCACCTATGAAGGAACGTCAAAAGTAAGGAAAACCAAAATTGATGTGCTGAGGCATGATTATGAAGCTTTTATAATGAAGGACGATGAGAACATTGAATCAGTGTTCACCAGATTTAGCAAAATCATTGGAGAACTCAAATCCCTTGGAGTAACTTATACCAACTCTCAGCAAGTTAGAAAACTTGTTAGGCGTTTACCAAAGACATGGGAAACCAAGGAAATTGTCTTGGAGGATGGAAATCTGGACAACTTTACTTATGATGAACTGAGAGGAAATCTGATGGCTTTTGAAAAGAATCATATTCAAAGATATCAAAAGGATGAAAAGAAAAAAATGGTTGCTTTCAAATCTCAAGTTGAAGAATTTGATGATGATTTTAAAGAGGAAGAAGTAGCCACGATTTCTAGTCATGTGACTGAAGCCATGAGAAGATGAAGAAATAAGAGAAAAGGAGGTTCATAATTCATGAAGTGTAAGACTTCCACTTAATTTGCAACAAAGGAATGACGAAAAATGCTGTAAATTTGGAAAATATGGCCATATTGCATCTGATTGTCCTGAGGTAAAAAGAAAACCCTCCAAAAACTATCAAAAGCAAAGAGCTTTCAGCAGTTGGAATGAAGATGAGGCTTCTAAAGATGATGATGAAGGAATGGAAAACTTTTCTTTCATGGCCATTGGTGAGGCTTCTGAAGATGATGATAAAGGAATGGAAAACATTTGTTTCATAGCCATTGGTGAAACAAGCGAGGTAAGACCTTATCACTGTTCTAACTGTAGTGAAACTCAAGAATTGCTTGATCAAACTCTAGAAGATTTAAATAAAGTTTTTGATGAGTATAGGAAACTTAAAAGAGAAAAACGTGACTGGGATCTTAAGCTAGAAGTAATCGAAATCGAAACGGACCTTCTTCAAGAAGAAATTCATAATTTGAAATTGCAACTAAATGGGTTGTGAAAATCTACTAGTCATAGTTCAGTCAGGTCTTACTAGTCGACTCGTAGCGACAAGTTAATTGGGAAAAGGCCTATCAGTGTTGGAAATACCTCTGGTAAATCTAAGGGTATGTGGACCTACTGTGAAAAGACAGATCAGTTGACTCATTTTTTTAAATCAATGGAAAGGACGTCTCAAAGAAGAAATCATTGTATAAGTAAGTCAACTAACCAGTCAATCACTGAAGAACTCTCTTCCCAAAAATGTTTTTATTGTGAAAAAATGGGTCAGAAGTTTTTTCAATGTCGATTTCATTACACATCCTCTCCAAGCTGGATATGGAAACCCAAAATTGATTATCAAAAGGCTAACCCTCAAGGACCCAAGGAAACTTGGGTACCTAAAAAAAGTAACTACTTTGTTTTGCAGGAACACCACAAAAATAAATCAAAAGGAAAATGGTATCTAGATAGTGCGTGTTCCAGTCACATGACAAGCGACAAAAGCTTGTTCAAATCAGTAGCAGACTTTGATGGAGGACTAGTAACCTTTGGTGAAAATTCCACAGGAACAGTAATTGGTATAGGAACTATTTATTTTAATAACTCTTGTGATATCACTAACATTTATCTTGTTAAGGAACTCAAATAAAACCTTTTTAAGCATCAATCAACTATGTGATTCTGATCTAGAGGTAAGATTTAGAAAGACAGATTGCGTCATAGAAGATACAACTGGAAAAGAAGTTCTTCTTGGAAGAAAAAAAAAGAATGTATATGTGCTAGACTCAGTTAAAAGTCCAATTGTACATATTTGCGTGGCTTCAATGGGAGAAGATCCTTGGATATGGCATAAGAAACTTGGGCATCCCAGTATGCGACTAATTGAGAAATTGGCTAAACATTATCTGGTCTTAGGTTTGCCTAAGTTAAATTAGTCAAAAGATCATATATGCGATGCTAGTCAAAAAGGTAAGCAAACTAGAAGTTCTTTTAACTGCAAACATATTGTATCAACTTCCAAGCCCCTGCAACTTTTACACATGGACCTTGTTGGTCCTACTAGAACTGCTAGCATTGGAGGAAGAAGGTATGCTTTTGTTATTGTTGATGATTTCTCCTATTTTACCTGTGTTATATTTCTTGTTCATAAAGATGATACTCCAAATAATTTGAAGTTTTTTGTGAGAAAGTTTATCACGACAAAGGATACATACTACATTACTTCAATCAGAAATGATCATGGAGAAGAATTTGAAAATAAAGCATTTGAGGAATTTTGCAATGAACAAGGTTATACACATAACTTCTCCTCAACAAAATTAAGTAGTTGAAAGAAGGGAAAAGGGTTCGAAAAACACTCTAACTTTCGCCGAAATTGCTATAACACACTCCAACTTTGCAGGGGTCCTATGACCCCCCTGGACTTTTCTTTTGTGTATTATTGAGGGTATTATCGGGTGACGTGGACAAGCAAGTGAGCACATGTTGGTTGAGCGCGCAAGGGTGGACTTAAAACTGAACAGACCCGTCTCTGTTTGCCATGCTAAATTCCAAATAATCCTTCTTTATGTGCTCACTTTTTTGTCCATATCACCTGATAATACCCTCAATAATACACAAAAAAATAGTCCAAGGGGGTCATAGGACCCCTGCAAAGTTGGAGTGTGTTATAGCAATTTCGGCCAAAGTTGAAGTGTGTTTTGTAACCTTTTCCCTTGAAAGAAAGAATAGAACCCTACAAGAGATGACAAGAACTATGATTATAGAGCAGAACCTACCACATCACATTTGGGTAGAAGCTATAAGCACAACATGCCCTATACTAAACAGGTGTCTTATCTGACCTATTCTAAAGAAAACCCTTTATGAACTATGGAGTGGTAAGAGACCCAATATTAGTTCCTTTCATCCATTTGGATGCAAAATTTTTCTGCACAATAATGGAAAGGACAACATCGGTAAGTTCGATCCCAAAAGCGATGAAGGTATTTTTGTTGGTTATTCTAATACCATCAAAACTTACAGAGTGTTCAATAAACACACTATGTCTATTGAAGAGTCAATTCATGTTAGTTTTCATGATACTAATCGCTTGGTCGAGGAAGAAAAATTTGCAGATGAAGAAAACAGTCAACCTTCAGTCACTATAATTACTCCTTCAACTGATCAAAACAACTCTTCTAAGGAGACTATTTCAACTGATGCGTCGACTAATCTTACAATTAGGCCTGATCCAAGAGAATGGAGGAGTGAGCCAGACTATCCCAAAAAGTTCATTATAGGAGAAATAAATGAAGGAATGAAGACACGAGCATCCTGCAAGAATAATGAAAATTTGGTTCTTATACCTCAACTTGAGCCAAAGAAAGTAGATGAAGCTCTAAAGGATGATCATTGGATTAAAGCAATGAAAGAAGAACTAGATCAGTTCGACAAGTATAAAGTATGGAATCTAGTTCCCAAGCTTGAAAAAGATCTGTGATAGGAACAAAATAGGGTCTTTAGAAACAAGCTAAATGAAGCAGGCGAAGTTGTGAGAAAAAAAGCATGAGTGGTTCTCAAGGATACTCGCAACAGGAAGGAGTCGACTATGATGAAACATTTGCCCCTGTTGCCTTACTTGCTTATGCTGCTTTTAAAGGTTTTAAATTATTTCAAATGGATGTTAAAAGTGATTTCCTAAATGGTTTTATTGATGAAAAGGTTTTTGTAAAACAACCACCAGGTTTTGAAAATCCTAAATACCCCTATCATGTGTTCAAACTAACTAAGGCTTTATATGGTCTTAAACAAGCTCCTAGAGCTTGGTATGATAGATTAAGGACTTTCTTAGTTGAACATGGATTTTCTAGAGGAAATATTGATACAGCTCTTTTTATCAAAAGAGCTTCCTGTGGAAATCTTATTATACAAATTTATGTAGATGATATTATTTTTGGAAGTTCTAACCCCTCTTCGTGTAAGGAATTCTCTGATCTCATGCAAAGTGAATTCGAAATGAGTATGATGGGAGAACTAACATTTTTCTTGGGAATTCAAATTCATCAATTTGACATTGGAATATTCATCTATCAAAGTAAGCATACAAAAGAACTCATCCACAAGTTTGGACCAAGTGATGCCAAAACAATGAGAACTCCCATGAGTCCTACATGTTCCATTAACAAAGATGATACAGGTAAAGCTGTTGATGAAACAAAATATAGAGGGATGATTGATTCTTTACTTTATCTCACTGCTAGTTGACCGGATATAATGTTTAGTGTTTGTGGATGTGCTCGTTCTCAGTCAGCTCCTAAAGAATCTCATCTTAGTGCTGTAAACCGAATAATTAGATATTTACTTGGAACAATTTTCTATGGATTATGGTATCCCAAAACTAATCTCTTCAAATTAGAAAGATTTTTTTATGCTGATTTTACAGATGAAAAAGATGATCGTAAGAGTACAAGTGGTTCCTGTCAACTACTTGGAAAATCGTTAATTTCTTGGAATAGAAATAAACAAGGATATGTATCTCTTTCTACCACCGAAGCTAAATATATTGCTATTGGATAATGCTGTGCTCAACTATTATGGATGGTCCATCAATTAAGTGATTATGATTTGATGTTTAAACCTGTTAAAATTTTCTGTGATAACTCGAGTGTTATAAGTTTGTCAAAAAATCATGTGCATCATTCTAGAGCAAAGCATATAGATATTAAACATCATTTTATTAGAGATCATGTTCTTAGAGGGGCTATTGAATTACAATTTGTTTCCACTGAAAATCAACTTGCTGGTATTTTCACTAAGCCCTTACTAGAGGAAAGATTTTGCATGCTTAGAGAATCTTTAGGAATTATTGCTAGACTTATATAGCTACAATTTATTGGTGACTTGTTGAAATTTTTTTGATAGATACAATTTTTCCTTTATTACCGGCCTCCAATTTTCCTTCCATTTACACGCCTTCTCACATTTGTCATAATTACCTTTCCCGTATCTTTTCACCATCTCTTCGGTTACCTCACCATATCTCTCCACTTCCCCATAAACCTTCCACCTTCTCTGAACCTTCATCATTCCCAACACTGCCATTAAAATTGACAAACTCTCTCCATCTTCCTCTCACAACTCCCTCTTCCTCTCAAAACTCCTCTCCGTCAGGGCTAAAACTCAGAAAACATCCCCCATCTCTACTCGCAAAAGCTCTAGAAACAAAAACAAAGGCAAAGCTTCATCCCCTGTTAGGATAGATTCTGATGGTTCCGTCGATTCCTCTCCCCAAAACTCTATCAACTCGTTATCTTTTTTATCGTCTAGTAAACGCGGAAATGCTGATGAAGACTGTGGCGAATCCTCTAAGAAATTCAAATTTGACTATGAGAATGCCTTCCTTGACTGTTGAAACTTTTGGACTACCCCCAATTCCGACCTCTTTCATTCTCTTAAAGGTAAGTCTTTTGCTCATGGTCGAATTGTGGACTTTGATATTATCTCCTCTTTGCATTGTCATATCCAACATTTCTTTGACTTCCAAGGCTGGGTCAACCTCTTTTATTATGCCCCTTCTCGAGTATATGAACACTATATTCGCATGTTCTATGACAACCTTAGAGCTACCAAGGATGATGAGGTAGAAACCCTTGTATTTGGAACTCGTATTCCTTTTTACTGCTCTAGTTTTGACAAAATGTTTAATATCAAAAGCTCTGATTTTTATGCTTTACCACGAAATTCTTGGCCCTCAGACTTTCAAGTTTCCTATGAACAATCCAAGAAGTTTATCTCTCTTGACACTCCTGGTAATCTCCCTACTCATTTGGGACCTAAAAACTTGTCCTTTGAAACTCGTGTGCTTGCTCATATCGTTGCTACCACCATTATGCCTCACGTAGGTTCTTTGTCAACCCTTACTCAGCGTGATACTCTCCTTACCTACTTATTAGTTAAGAAATGCAAACTTCATTTGTCCTCTCTTGTCATGAACCATATGTTAGAATCTGCATCCGATCCCACAAACCTGCCCTATGATAAGTTAATTACTCGAATCATGGAAGCTCACAATGTCAGTGTTGATGACTGTAGAAGTTCGATATTTTTTCTGATTTGCATTTGCATTTGCCTCATTTAAAAACAAAAGTGTCCCGGGGAAGTACGACTGTCAATTGTACCGGGAAAAGGGAAAAATATACCTCTATGTAATGGTACTCTAAATGGATAGTGTTTTAGAGTCGCCACCTAATTTTTAGGAAATTAGGAAAACCAGTTCGAAAAGGGTTCATTCAAGACGGTTAAATTTTAAAAGAATCCTAATCTAACCAAAGTATGGGTAAGGGTTCTGGTGATCTCCCGGGGAAGGTGTTAGGCACCACGGTATTAAAGATCCGTACAATGCGGTTGACCTACGGGTTCTAATAGTGTGCCTTTGTAGATATGAGTTATTTATAGCGAAAAAATTGTTTTAGCTTACATTCCTGTGGTGAAAGAGTTTAGTCATTCATGCAAACTATGTCATATTTCAAGAAATGAAAGTGATCAAATTCTACCCAAAATTGGGCTTTTGGGTGTCGGACTAGAATACTTAGGCTAATACCCAAAGGCTCTTAACCTAAGTAGGACTCTACGTAGGTCCACCCAAAATAGTTTTTAAGAAATATTTTTTAGTATGGAAAATAGTTTTTTAGAAAAATAGTTTTGGGCATACTATTATAGTCCGTATTCTAATCATATTTTTTATATATACTTCGCAGTCCTTTAGTCCAATATTAGTCCAAGGTCATTTTGTGTCCATTTGTCCAAATAGTCCATCGGCACGGTCCCAATTTGTCTCAATGTCCATAAATTTCTAAGTCCTTTTTGTCCAAAATTTATATTTTTAAGTTTTGAAAAAATGTTCATTTCTACCCATAAGTCCGTCTTGTCTCAATAATCATTTTTACATGCCAGTCACTTATCAAAAATTGATTCTTGTTATTTGGAAATGATTTTTAGCAACTCTATTTTTGTGACAATTAGTAAAGAGTTCTAATAAGCATATAATGTCAAATAGATAATATCAACTGAAGGGGTTGGGCCTACCAAGCCCACCAGAAAAAATAATGCAACTTAAGCTTACTTCGGTTCAAGTCCTCTCCAATGCTTAACTTGTCCATGGTGCGGTTGACTCGATATAAATGAGTTTGCGGGTCTCATTGGACCCACCAACGGATAGGGAGGTTTACAAAATAAAAGGTATACAATACATTAGTACTCGATCTTAGGGACACAAATTAAATTACATGGCAAAAAATTAAATTACAAAACAATTGGGCCGGGCCCCATAATTACTAGCTATCTAGGGAAGGGGACAATTATTCAAAAAGGACAAATTTTAAAATGAATCTCGGCTGAACTGATGCCCAGGCCCAAACCGTGAAGCAAGCATGAGTTTTTCTGAGTGTAGGACAGTGATATTCAAGATATACTAGGTGATATACCTATATATGGAGAGAAAAACCCCTTAGGGAGGCATACCCTCCATATACACTATATGTTTCCCATATTCTTACTTCAAAATAATTCATCAAAACTACCCAGAAACAACATCACACTCCCAGAGAATACTCAAAACCCAGTAATGACACACACTAACAGGTAAGCAAGTTTGCCTTCTTGAACGGCGAGTTTTAGGGCAATAAACCAAGCAACATCTCAGTAAAACAAATAGCAAGAGATCTATAGTTTAAGCTAGGCAAATCAGCATCCCAAAACTCAATTCATCAGGCAGTTTCTAAATCAAGAAGCTCAGGATTAATCTAGCCTTAAATGAGAGCAACTCTTAGTAAAAATATAAATTTTCAAAATTCCAGTTTGAGGAGATTAATACACTGTTTTCATGAGCATAGTTGCAAACAAATATTTTCAGCTTACCTTTTAACATTTCTAGTTCAAATATCAAGGCTTCATTCTTAGTTGTATTCAGAGATACGAATAGGTCAAAATATTGCACACAGAGTTTCTAGGCATAGGCTAAGTCAAGCTAAAACAAACCAAAGGTGAGCAGTTTTGTAAGGTATTTCATAGATTCTAAAGAATGCAATTTCAAGTCTCAACCTATTTTAACATCTTATGGGGTTAATGAAGGCAATCATCACTACTCACATAATTTTAGAGGTTGGTCAAGTGAAAGCATTTACATAGATCCAATTAATTTCAAGTATAAACCTAATGAAAGAAGATAGCAATTCCCAACAGAAAGCTACATTTACATGACCATGGAAAAGTATTCTTATAGCACAACAGCTTCCATAAAAAAGAATGGGCAGAATTAAGCTATTTCCTATTAACTTTCTTAATTAGTCAAACATGCCAATCCAAACAAGGTTCAAAGAGGTTCCAAACAGTATCATGGTGGTTTAAAGGTGAGATCACACACTATATAAATCTGAGAGAAGCAGCCAAGGTAAACAATCAAAGGTAGTTTCATCTTTCAAAAAAATGGTTACAGTTTTCTTTTCCAAACTCTTGCAATCAATTCTCCAGAACAACAACTAGTTTACAGTCTTAACTTAGCATCTTTTCAATATGTAAGGAAAAATCTTAGTAGATGAAAAGTTGAACTTTCACAGAGTTCTCTAAACACTAAATGTCATACCAAGTACATTTTTTGCCCAGAACCAGTGCACTAATCAAGTCTTAATCACTATTAAAAGAAATTCATCTGAATATAGGGTCCAAAACAAGCAATCAAATGAACCAAATGACACACACTTTCACAAAAGGTTTAAAGTTCTACTTTTACCATTTTAGTAGGTACTGATCAATGGTAGGCAAAACAAAATTCATAATTTCAGCTTCAATAGCTCATTCAAGTTGCATGACAACACTTAACAATAACCATAAAGATCAGTCTTGACACAGGAATGAATTTCACTTAGTTTCAAATTTTTCAGACTTGAGAAAATAAGCAAAATTGCAAGTCATAACACAATGTGCAATCTTTAAGTCAAACCTGTTTGTTTCTTACAATTTTAGTCTTGTTTAGCAAATAGCAAACTCAGTTTTCCTCTAGGATAGCCAAATGGATTCAAGACAGTGCCAAGCTTCAAGATAGCACATAGCAACAATTTATCACTTCAAGGTAAAAAATAGGCTCTTTTTAATCCCTATATGACTTAGATGATTCAAAACAGGAATAAGTGTCAAACAAAAGGGAACTTCTAATCTTTTGTTATTTCAACTCTTAAGACTTCAACTAGACACACATAAGCATTTAAGAACTGATTAGGCTCCATTTTAACAACAACAAGTCTCCATTTTGATTCCCATCTTAACAATTTGTAATCTCAAGGTCCTACAAGTTATATACTAAATCATTTCAACCCTAATAGAATACTCGGTCAAGCTTGATAAGTCATAAGGCTCATTCAGTTCCTACTTTCAAAACAGTAATGACACTTAAGCACTTCTCAAAATTTTAAATTATAAATCAGCTTCCAAACATAACTTAAGGCCATCTTCACAAAGAACTGTAGGTACATTTGCCATAAACCAAGTTCTAAACAACTTAATACTAGTTTTGAATCATATTTTTAGCAGTCTAGATAGTAGGGATGACATGCCATGATCTTCAAACCCAAAATAAACTCAAAGTGTCCAGTGTCACAGGGTGCAGCTTTACCATAATCCCCTTTAGGTCTCTATATCGTAATTTAAGTTCATTCAGAAATCATAAAGGCTCAGCTAATTACAAAAAATTGCCTCGGCATACAAGCAGTTTTGTAGAGAGCATTAAGAGAGGGCCTTAAACTACTATTCTCATTTCCTTACTTCAGGATTTGAACAAACAGATTCAATCACAAATACAGGATCAAAATAGAGTCCAACTAAGATGTAAGAGATAGTCAAGTCATAACCAAAAAATCCATAAGAATAGGAGGGAATATAAGACTATCCCTAGGAATGAACACGAGTCAAGTAGGGTCAAAGCAAATCACAAGTGATGGAAAACTCACATGGAAACAATTACAAGTCTCAAAGGAGGTTCATGCCACTGTCCTAGGTCACAAAGTGCTATACTCAAGAGTATTACAGTCAACAGGATAGCATATGCAAGTTGTAGGATCAATCATAAGAAAATAAAGAAGGAAAGTTATGAAACTATGACTATGCTCAGTTTCCAAAATCCCATTTTGAGGTTAAATTCTAGTTTTTATTAGTGTCAACATGGTTTGGCAAACAAGAAGGATATTTAGAATTTATCTAGCCAAGGAAAACCCACAGGATATATCAGCAATGACTCAAATAAAGGATTGATACACACATAAGACCTAAAGAGATTCAAATCATTCTGATGGACTAAGTAGAAAATCATAGACTTATCCAGTTCAACTCTTAGACAAATTCTTCTATTTTTTAGAGTCTTTAATCCACATTTAACCATTCTAATCATTTCTACCTCTCAGATGTCTAGCCAAGTTAAAAAATGGTAAATGCATATCAAATAAGGCAAACAGTCATAAAGACAAGCAACAAGTCCCTTTCTTATGATCTTAACATGTCACTTAAGTCAAATGAAGGAGAATCAGGGATTGAGAAGTCATTATTTACATATTTGGAAAGTAAATAATCTCAAAGGAATGAAAACAAGTTCTAGCACACATAATACCAAGCAAGCAGAAGTTTAAATATCTTTCAAGTTCAAATATGCATGAATAAAGGTATAAGAATCATATTCTGAGGTTTTAAAGTTATTTTCTCAACTTAAATAATCCTAGAAGATCATTGAAATTTACACACCAGGGCAGATTCAAACAAAAACTCAGGGGTGTACATAAGCAAGTCATTTTTTCCAAAAGAGAATAAAGTAAGTTCATTTTTTGAAGCCAGTTTTTATTTGATGATCACTTAACCATTTCAGAGATGTTCATATCACTTCAAGATACCATTTAGACCAGAACTTAACTACTAATTAATGAACATAAGAAACAGTCTTACTTTAAGACTAAGTAGTTTTTAGATGATAAACATATGGCAAATATCTATAAAACAAACCGGGTGATCTACACTTTATTAAAGACCATCCAACAACTAGAAGGTGAACTAAATAACCATAACAGGACTAAGGATACTCAGGAACTACAGAAACAGTAACCAAATAGTCTCAAAAATGAAAAAAATACCCTTCCAGCCTCTTAAGACTAACAAATGAGGCACTAAACAAGATCCAAAGCACACACCTAACTTATTTTAACCTAGTAAACCTAAATACTCAATAGTTAATTACTAAAAATATTTTCTTTTTCTTTTTGAACTTCATTATATCCACATCATATCATGACAGCCTTGATGTTTTAATGAAACAGTAACTAAACAAGGCTTGTATCAAAATCGATTTAAAACCACAGATAAATAGATAAGATACTAAGTTCTTCAGATAGAATCTTGAAGTAGCTTTGAAATCAAACATAGGCAGACAATACACCAAAAAAGTTGAAATAGGAAATAAAGAAAGGCTAGAATAGGATAATACCTTTTTATGGGGCAACCAAAAGATCAAATAGGAGAGATTGGATCACAACTTCAGTACCAACACCCAAGATTCTTTAAAGCAGCCCTTGTTTTGAATTTTCTTATATATGGTAGTATATTTTGAATAGTATATATATAAAGTATATGTTAGTGTTGTTCTTCTTTTGATTATAGTGATATATCAATAGGTTTTTCTTTGTATATGGGTAGTATATCTAGGAGTATATAAGGGATGAAAGATATATATGATTCTTCACCATTTAGGATTTTCTGTAAGGGGGGGAACCCTCTCTAATGGCCATTTCTTTCTATTTATAGGAGTAGCCAAATTGGTTTTTAGGGAAAATCATGGGAAAAAGCCCATCTCAACAGATTCCCTCCCCCCCCCCCCCCCCCCCCCCCGCGCACAAATTTCAACCTAATTCGAAAAACAAAATTTAAATTTTCAATAACAACTCAAAAAATTCCTCAACAAGTTGTACTGATTGTACTACTACCAATCATAAAACAACACATATCACAAAATATAACAGATTTATATCCTAAAATCCAAATAAATCAGCAAAATACTAGGATAGTACACTTATTCACCAATAGGATAAAAAAAAACCAGTACATCTAACGTATACATTGTACAAATAGGATAGAAATCCTAAAATGGTACCCGAATTGGACAAAGTCTTTTGGGAAATTACCCTAGGTTCTCTGTTTATAGTATGTGGTGCACAAGTTGGTTAGGAACTCTTGGTTCTGCCCATGGCAACAGGTACTCAGAGAATTTGAGCAACATTCCCATTAATCGACTTAATTCAAGCCCAACTAATCGCGAAATCACAAAATTAAACCTAGGAATGATGATAAGACAAGACAAAGGGTAAAATCCTTCAAAAATCCAATGAGAATCAGCCATGAAATGCCACAAATTTTGATCGCTAAAGAAACCCTAGGAATCGCCATTATCTCTTGAGAAGGAAGAAGGAGAGTCGGGGTGGGGAAATGAGAGTTGGGAGGGGGGGGGGGTTGGAATTTTTTTTAATACCTATTTTTTTTTAAAATCCCCCCCCCCCCCCCCCCCCCCCCACACCCTTTAGTTTTTAAAAGGTTTAATTCAATCCCCCCTCCATTTTAAATCAAAATAAAACTAAATATTAAAATATGCATATAACTTAAGTAAAAATAGTTATTTAGGCTGATTAAAATTTAAAACTCGTAGATTTAAAATTTTAGCTTTGAAACAAGCCTAATATTGATACAGTTCCGGAGAATATTTAAGAATGTGAAAAATGCGGTAAAAAATAAGCCGTAATTCATATGTCATCTTAATTAACAATTTTCTCGAGCTAGACGGAGTGGGATACATATTTTATTTTTTAATTATATTTATGAAAGTAAATAACTCGCAATTTCTTGTAATTGTTTATTTTTTAGGAAAATAATAATTAAACGTCAATTTTTGTAATTTTCTCGGGATTTTTAAATTTTTAAATTTTTTAAGAGAATCCTTACTCCATCTTGTACTCGGAAAATTTGATAATTAAAATACGCATTTTATGAGGTAAAAATTAGGTGTCAACAATTGCCCCTTCGAAGTTCAAGGATGGCAAGGTCATCCTTGAGCTACGAATTTAACAAACCTAATTTTTACCGAATAATAGAAATTACAACCCTTCTTGTGCAATATTTCGAAAGTATGGCCGGACCCGATTTCTGAACTTCCTACATATCTCAGGTTCCATGAGAATTCAGGCCGTTTATAGTTCTGACTCAATGAGGACTATAAAAATAAGAGTTTTCTTTAAACTACTTCGAGGTTTCTCGAGATAATTATAGGAATATGGCCGACCCTCAAAACTTGAGTAGCCTACTTATCCCTGGCTTTGAGAATCAGGTCAATTATAATTCGACTCAATAGCCCGAAAAGGAATATCCCTTTATATGGGAATCCCTTTGGCTACTTCCGGTTGAAATTCGGAACCGGAGGCGGTTTTTGGAAAAGATTTATTAGTGTTGAGGCTTGAAGTGATCTCCAACCCCTGGTGTAGAAATCTTGACTCTCGTATACGATGTTTGACCGGCTGCCCAAGAAAAAGTTTCACGTATGATTCGCATGTTTTGAATCCGGCTTTTGCTTCCATCTTCGGTAGCTTCTAGCTCGTTTCCAAATGTTGAGTCCTACGTGTTATTCTTTTGAAAATTTTGATTTTAATGTTGTTATACCTGAGTGGCATTTTGTTGTTTTGTTGACATTAAAGTCATCATCCGACATTATGTCCGTCTTCTTTTTTTTCTTCTTTAAGTGTGTGTTTCTCGTGTATTTTATTTTGAAAAAATAATCTACTCTAGATAATAATCACGATACTTTGACCGGCTCTTTTTCCGTCATTTTTAGATATTTTCATTGTTCAATGATAACTTCCGTTGGGATCTTGGTCGGGCTATACCGCATTTTTGTGAAACCTACACACCCCAGTCCGGTTGTCATTTTCGTAAGCAAGATTCTACTAATGAAAATCATGTTTTCAAGTGCGGGTTCATTTTTTGTTTCTTATGACATCCGCCACCCCTGAAAATTTGGACTCACATCATTTTCACATATTGCGGTAACTGTCGCAAATCTGGTGTCGACTGCATCGTTATCCTCATACGAAGCTTGCGGTATACCAGTTTGGGACCACATCACTTATAGTCAAAAATATCCAAATGTAGACTGCACATTAGAGTGCAGTATCATATTCCTTTCATGATGGCTACTAACCTCTGTGTCCAAAATTACAACATCAAGTCAAAATATTCAAGTTAACTATTGCATATTCAAGTGCAGAGCCTTTTCTCATGACTACCACTATCCCTGAACCATGATTACGTTAACTTGAAATAGACTGCAGTAGCGACCATAAATCTTGATGTAGGAATCATATTTGTATTTCAACGATTATAGACATCAACCTCGAAATTATGCTACCGATTGTTTGCTATATATATGGATGACGACTCAGCCCCTTCGGCACGTAGTCGTTTAATCCATATCGTCATCTTGAGGAATGAAGCTTACCTCGATGGTAAGACTGACACCTTCCTTTTTTTACTCCGGGGAAGAATACCTGCCTGTCGACAGGGTTCACATCTTCCAAAAGGACTAGACTTGATTGTGAATACGGCATTTCGATATCAATATCAACGCGTTTTCTTAAATTTTTAGATTTTTATGACGTCCATTTGATTAATGTATCAAGGCAAGCCATGCGACGTCTAAGCCGGGGTCTTAATACCTTAACACAATACCGTTTAGCGGAGACCAGGCTTTTGGTACCGTGATTATATCTTTCAGTTAGTCATAAAACTTTCTTTTGTAAAATCTTTGTGCTCTGCAAAACGAACAAACTTATCAGCATAAAGCAAACATTACTTAGGGAGGATTTTGTTACCCTATCGTATGGTCCTTTTCGCCGCCTTCCTCAAAATTTCTTCTTCACTTGGCTTATTGTCATTATCCTGTTCTAAACATTTTAGCAAACAAGTTAGTGTAAAACATCCATGCTTGTTTGTTCCTGCATCCACAGAAAAATTTGTCAGTTTCCTATATGGTCAACCGCTCTCCCTGTGCCTAGACTTCTTTTCTCCATACTTTGGCAGGAAAGGATGCTCATCTTCCTTAAAAATCTTTTATTCTCTAGCAAATTTTGAAAAGCGACGATTTTTTGAAAATATATGCATATTTTTTGGTACATTATATACGTTTCGAAAATAATATATTTTATGTACGCCCTTTTAATTTCATGACATTAGTTACTCAATCAAGGCCTTCCATCTCTTCTTCTCCTTCTTGATCTCAACTTGTGAAATTTTCCCCTTCGAAATTTTTTCCCCAGTTTGTACACATCTTTATACCAACTCGAATTATGTCGAAGGAATTTTTGAGACTCTCTCAAAAATTCTGCCCCAATGTAAGTGTGTACTTGTCAATTCTTGACTTTACCACGCTTGAGGAATTTTTGATATCCTTCTAAAAAATTTTGCCCCAGTATAGAAGTTCTAATCAGTTTGTTCCTTTGAAATAATATATTTAAAGAAATTTTTGGTTCCTCTCAAAAATTCTGCCCTAGTTTCCTTGTGAGGTTGCCTTTATCTTTCCTTTGCTAGATCAATTCTGAGATTTCCTAAGGTTTATTGGGAATTTTGTTTGGAATGGCCAAGCTCAGGAGAGCGCCTACGTATCCCGTTTCAGGAATCAGGTCGAAACGTAGTTCAGGGTAAAGTATATTAGAATTCGTTTTGGTGAGACCGAACTCAAAAGAGTGCGTACGTATCCCGACATGGTAATCAGGTCATAGCGTAGTTCAAAACACATAATTTTGGATTTTTGGTTAAAGTGACCGATCTTGGAAAAGCGCCTACATATCCCTTTATAAGTACAGGGAATCAGGTCCTCGCGTAGTTCATACATGTTTTTGGACTTGGTTTCTTCTTAAAAAAAACAAAATTATAAGTAGAGGAAATACAATTAAAGCAACATAAACTGTAAAACCCTAAATCTTTGTAGTCGTGTTCTTCTTCGCATGTAGTATCTCTTGATGGCATCCGAATTTATTGCTCTTGGACATCCATCTCAGCAAGTACCATGGCTCCTCCTGATAGTACTTTTCGCACCATATAGGGCCCTTGCCAGTTTGGGGAAAACTTTCCCTTGTATTCCTCTTGGTTTTGGAATATTCGTTTGAGCACCAATTACCCAATTTGAAACACCCTAGCTCTCACATGCTTGTTGAAAGCTCGCGCCATTCTTTGGTTGTACAATTGACCGTAGCAAACAGCAATCATTCGCTTTTCATCTATCAAAGCCAATTGCTCATACCTCTCGTGGATCCATTCTGCATCGTCCAACTCAGCTTCTTGTATTATTCGAAGCGAAGGGATTTCTACTTCGACTGGTATTACTGCTTTAGTGCCATACACCAACCAGTATGGAGTGGCCCCGGTTGAAGTTTTGGCAATAGTGTGATATCCCAACAATGCATAAGGCAATTGTTTGCCAGTCTTTGTAGTTATCAATCATCTTTATGAGGATCTTCTTGATGTTTTTGTTGGCGGCTTCTACAACCCATTCATTTGTGGCCGGTATGCAGTTGAATTCCTGTGAGTGATTTGGAACTGCACACACATTTCCTTTATCAAGTGGTTGTTCAATTTAGCCCCATTATCTGTTATGATTGATTCTGGGATGCCAAATAGGTATATAATGTTATTGCGCACAACTACTTTCTTGGGTACCAATGCATAAGATGCCGCTTCTACCCACTTGGTGAAGTAGTCCATGGCGACCAAAATGAAGCGGTGCTTGTTTGACGCAACTGGCTCAATTGGTTCAATGACATCCATGCCCCAAGCGGCGAATGGCCAAGGTGATGTCATAGCATTCAGTTGTGTCAGAGGAACCTTTATCAAATCTCTTTGAATCTGACACTTGTGACATTTTTGGATGAATTTGCTACAAACATTCTCCATGGTCATCCAGTAATAACCTGTTCTTAAGATTTCTTCGCTAGCACGAACCCATTCATGTGAGGTCCACAGTTTCCAGCATTCATTTCTTCAATCGATCTTGTAGCTTCGACAAAGTCAACACATCTAAGCAATCCCAAATTTGGAGTTCTTTTGTACAGGACATTCTTGTTGAGGAAGAAACCATTCGCTAACTTCCTGATAGTTTTTTTCTGATTTAAGGTGATTCTTTCAGGATACTCTCCTTTCTCCAAGGACACTTTGATGTCAATGTATGAAGGTTTTCCATCAGTCTCTCCCTCTACAAAAGCACAGTGGGCTGGTTGATCTCTGATTTTAACTTTGACAAGATCAATGTATCTACTGTCAAGATGCTGAATCCTGGATGTTATTATTGCTAGTGCATCAGCAAACTCGTTCTGGGTTCTTGGTATGTGTTTGAACTTATCTTCTTGGAACCGATCTGCCAATCTTTGCATAAGTCCAACATAAGGTATGATCTTTTCGTTCTTGGTGGCCTACTCTCCTCGAACTTGATGAATCAACAAATCCGAATTGCCATGTCAAGGGCTAAACGTATACCCAAAATACATGTTTCGTATTCAGCCATGTTGTTAGTGAAACTGAAGCTCAACTTGGCTGCCACTGGATAATATTGTCCAGATTTTGAAACCAAAACGGCTCTGATTCCCGATCCTTTAAAGTTGACCGCTCCATCAAAGTATACTTTCCAGCCTAAGTCATCTTCATTTTCTTCACTGGATACGCTAAATTTACACTTTTAATAGCGTAAAGCGGACGATGTCAAATATAGTAACCCAACGAGGTTGGGGTCAAATCCCACAGAGAATATGGTATGAAAAGTTTACTAAACAAGTACTATATTAATCTTGCAGTTCTGGTGTATTCCAGAAAAAAGGTTTTATAGTTGTTTTAGTTTGTGGACTAATTTAAATTGACTAGAAATTTAAAGTTGTAAATATATGGATAAAAAGAACCAAGGTTGTGTCCCCGTCAGATAAAGTGTATGATCATGGGTTTCGATCTTGATATACTTCTAATGGATCGTTTGTATGGATGCACTTAACCTCTACGTAAATCCAGACTGTTTCCCAATAAGAAAAGATTATTTCTTTCTATGCTTTTTCCAAATGTAAGAAAGTATGAATGAAGAACGGTTAATTATGTCAAGTAAATTCCTCTTATTCCTAAGTGAATTTATTAAATAAGGTTTAAAGCCTTGAATTCTTGTTGTTCGTTCTTACCTAACCCTATTTATTTTCTCAAATAAACTAAAGTTTATGGCGTTAGCTAATGTTTGCAACCACTAACTATATGATGAAAACGAAGAACAAATAAACCCTAATAATCCATTAAGCGTATATCATTCACGATCCCCAATCAAAAAACACCCATCCCTGGGTTCACAACCTTAGTAAAGGTGTTCAGCTACTCATGGCAACAAGAAAACAATAAAATATTGAAGATTGCATAATTGAATTTTGTATTGAACTTACGAATAAAACTTGAAAGTAATGAATGTATTTGTTTGGAAAATTTTCAAAAGTAATAACAACTCAAAAGTAATTACTACAAGTCTAAAACTCTAGATGTCTAAAAAATAAAACCTAAACAGGTATTGATACAAGTTAAAATCGGAATAATCAATGAAAGTCCTATTCCAGCTCGACTTGCACTTTAACGGGTCGTCGTTGCACTTCGACAGTCATTGACATGTTCGACGAGCATGACGACGATTTGATGACATATTTTCACTTTGTAGGACTTCCATCGTCGAAGCACTTCGATGGACCGTCGATCATGTCGATGGTGCAAGTCGACGGTCTGATGACTTTTTCTCTTTGCAGGAACTTGATCGATGAGACAACTCGACGGACCGTCGAGCATGTTGACGGTCCATCCTTAATGCATGTCAGAGCAGATCACTTGTTTTCCTCGTTTTTCGCTTGCCAAGCATTCTAACTTCGAAATACCTGCACAATACACAAAACACATCAAACTAACACAAACTTGCTCGAAAATAAGTAAAACTTAGAGTTAAAAAGCATTAGATGTGCCATAATTTCACGGCACATCAACACCCCCAACTTAAAGTTTTTGCTTGTCCTCAAGAAAGTCAACTAACAGACTTAATCTACAAATATCTCAATATTACAAAGTAAAATTGTCTACAGTGAACTTCCGGCATATCAAGTGTATCACAACGACTCTCCCCCAAATAAAGACAAAACCAATCAAGGACTCGTTGCAACTAACAATGAGGCTTCAATTTGTGACATCTAGTTATCAAAGAAACCGTAGCGCACACGAATCAAGACTCACGAGAAGCTAGTCACTAAAAAAATTCTCATACCCCCACAAAGACCAAAGAATGTCCCAATATATATGTACAGATAGAATGGGACAAAAGACAAAGGAGAAGAGAAACACTCACACTCTCAAAAAAATTCTCTAGCTAAGCATGCAAATACCATAAGCTTGCCCTTATATTAGGTGCCCTCGACTTTGGACAGTTCGGCTATGATCAAACTAGGACTTTGTCAAGTTTGTAATGTAGGCTCGGGGATGGGTAGATAGATATTTGGATAACTGTGACTCACCCTCCTTGAACACTACATCTTATTCTTTTCTTTTACCCATTTCGCCTTTTGTTTTCTTCCCTTCTTTCGTTTTATTGCCTCGGTATGGTTTTATTGCTGTTCTACTTCTCTATTTTATTTTATTTTCTTTTCTTTGTTTGTTTTTTTTTTTTTTTTACACTTACTACACCGATGTCTTTTAACTAGGAAATTCACGTCTACCCCACTTTAGGCTTACGCCTCGTGATCCCCTTATTCCATCTATCACCCCCAACCTAGGCTTTTAGCCTCAATCTTATTATCTTAGTGCCAAGGACCAGGTGCAAAGAGAGGGATATTCAAAACGGGTATCGGCTTATTACAGCTAGTCAAAGAATCGGTTTTAAGGCTCAAAATGGCTAACAAGGGATATTAATCTATGAGTAGGCTTATATTTAGTCTAACAAGGGGTTCCTAACACAAACAAGGCCTAAGATCATTTCACAGCTACACTTATCTTCAGAATGTAGGCATGACTAACCAGGCAACTTCTAGATTACATTCACAACTAGAGAATATATCTACAAAACCTCATAACATATGGCATCAGAATTGTCAACACATTAGTCTCCCCGCTATAATTCCACACACAAGACAACTCAATAATCTAAATGTCATACAAAGAAGCATGCCTGTCAATTAAACAACCAAGTCCAAGTTTTCAAAAATTTCGGAGGGGAGAGCTTTTTTTCTCAAATCAAAACAAGACTGCCCTAAGTTAATCAAACCCCCACCACCTATGTCAACCTTACTCTACTTTATCTAAACATGACCTAAACAATCCAGGTTCAAAAACAAATAAACCCCTCAAGAAAAGAACCATGGCAAGAAAACCCGAGGGGATCCTAAACACATATACACATTATAAACAAATCAAATACTCCCACCCCCAACTGAAAAAGCCTGCAGTGTCCCCAATGCAGTAAAAATAAAATAAGGGAGTAGGAATACCTGTGGCGCACTAGGCGCGCTGCTCATCTCGCGACTCATCGGTCTGCGAGGCCTCAGGTGGTGCAACCGCACCAACAGCAACCTCCGTAGCAGCATCCGCAACAGCATTAATAGTAGTACCAGTAGGCACTGGCGCTGGAGTAGGAAGGGGCGGTGGCAATGACTCTCCAATGGGAGCACTGCTCGAGGTGGCTCTCGCAGACCCTAAAGGAACATTCTACACAAGAGATCTTTGCATGGCCTCTGCCAGCTGCTTCTCCTCTAGACTCGAACCCCTAGGGCGAGTACTCTCTCTCAGCTCTGCTACCTCCTCTTCTTCATCACGAGCCACTCTCTTTCACTTTCCCCGACCACCTGCCGATGTAGGCGCAACTAACTGTACCACGAAAAGCTCCTCCTCAATCTCCTTCGCAACAGATGGTTGGGCTGTGGAGTAGAAGTAGAAGAATACTTGACTAAAAATTGAAACAAACTTAGCAGATTTTCGTAACTAGGGCAGAGACCTTTTTTTTATTTTCAGTTGTGGTGAGAATGGAGTGTTTTGGGAGTTTTAATGGGTGAAGGAATGTGGAGGAATTAGTGGGGAGTTATGGAGGGAATTTAGGAGATGTGGAGAGGTTGAGGGAGGGTGATATACGGATTGTGGGAAAATATAAAACCTCTGCCCATTACTTTCTTTTAAAATCGCCACTGTTCAGTTATATGGGTTTTTAGTTGTCGATATGTCAATGACTCGTCAAAGCATAAATACGACTGAAACAATACTCCCCAGTTGACGAGTAAAAGGCGGACCGTCTTTGCACATCGACGGTGTCGTCGACATGTCAACGGTCCGCCGACTTACTCATCCACTTGCTTACTTGCAGAGTAGCAGTTGTTGACTCTCAGAATTCCAACTCTGCATACCGTCATTGTACATTGACTGTCTGTCGACATGTCTACGGCCCGTCTTTGTACTTGAGTGTAACTTTGCTAGTTTTCCGAGTTTCAATTCCTGCGCACTCAATAACCGTTAAACACTAAAACCTACAGAAACAAAATTACAGAATTTTAAACTAAGGTTGCCTCCCAAGAAGTGCTTGATTTAACATCGCGACATGACTGTGTTACCAACTTACTCTTGGTCAAGACTCGTCGAGTCATCATTCATTCCTAGGTGCTTCAACCGATATCGGTCAACAATTCTCTCCTCCGAAATCATACCATGGTAGTGCTTCACCCTCTGCCCGTTCACCTTAAATGTCTGAGTTCTATCTTCGGACTTAAATTCAATAGCTCCATGGGGTGAGACACTTACCACTTTAAAGGGACCTGACCACCGTGATTTTAATTTGCCCAGTAGCAGCTTCAATCTAGAATTAAATAGTAGAACAGGATCACCCCTGCCGAATTCCCGCTTCAGGATCTTCTTTTCATGATACTGCTTCATCCTCTCTTTATATAACGCTGCACTTTCATAGGCCTGATAGCGGAACTCATCCATCTCATTGAGTTTGAACAACCTGAGTTTGGTCGCTTCTTCCCTATTCATGTTCAATTTCTTTAAGGCTCACATGGCTTTAGTTCGAGTTCAACTGGCAGGTGACATGCTTTAGCAAAAACCAGCTTGCAAGGTGAAGTCCCAATCGGAGTCTTGAAGGCAGTCTGGTAAGCCCATAGAGCATCATCGAGCTTGCGGGCCCAATCAGTTCTGTTTGCATTCACCGTTTTTGCTAAAATACTCTTTATCTCCCGATTAGAGACTTCCACTTACCCACTTGTCTGAGGATGATAAGGGGTTTCCACCCTATGCTTGACTCCATACTTCTCCATCAATCCCGCAAAGGCTTTATTGCAAAAGTGAGAACCACCATCACTGATTATCGCCTTTGGGGTACCAAAACGAGTAAATATACTATTTTTCAAGAATCCCATGACACTCTTGGCTTCGTTATTAGGTAAAGCCACCAATTCTACACATTTAGAGACATAATCAACAACCACTAAGATGTATTTCATGCCACCGGAGCTTACAAAGGGTCCCATAAAATCTATCCCCCAAACATCGAACACCTCAACTTCTATTACAAAGTTTGTAGGCATCTCTTTCCTCCTACCAGTATTCCCCTGCCATTGGCACTGATCACAAGACCGCACCATCAAATTAGCATCATGGAAGAGAGTAGGCCAATAATAACCACATTCGAGAACCTTTGCAGCAGTCCTCGTACCACTATGATGTCCCCCAAGTAGAGAGACGTGGCAAGCCTTCAAAATCTCCAATACCTCATTCTCTAGAACACAACGCCAAATAATGTTATCAGCGCAAGTTCTGAATAAGTACAGTTCATCCCAATAGTACTGACGAACATCCCGCAAAACCTTCTTTTTCTGATAAGATTTGATCACGTCGGGAATGATACCAGTCACCAAGTAGTTAGCAAAATCAGCAAACCAAGGTGCCACTTGCATAGACACCGCCAAAACTTGCTCATCTAGAAATGCATTTTCAATATCAAGTTCTTCTGCTGGCCCCCCAGTTTCCTCAAGCCTAGAGAGATGGTCAGCAAGCTGATTTTCGGACCCCTTCCGATCTTTTACCTCAAAATCAAACTTTTGTAACAAAAGGACCCAATGAATCAGTCATGGCTTTGCATCCTTCTTTTCCATCAGATACCTCAATGCAGTATGATCAATGTACACCACGACCTTGGATCCCAACAAATAGGACCTAAACTTCTCAAAAGCATATACTATAGCAAGCAGCTCTTGCTCGGCCGTTCATCTGCGCCGCATTAAGTGTCCTACTAGCATAGTAGATCGGGTGCATAATTTTATTGTGCCTCTGACCGAGCACGGCAGCTATCGCGAAACCACTAGCATCACACATCAACTCAAAGGGCAATGGCCAATCCAGAGTAACAATCACAGGAGCAGTAGTGAGGCGCTCCTTTAATTCATCAAACGCCTTTGGGCACTTGTCATCAAACATAAACTTAGCCTCGTTTTCAAGAAACTTGCACATCAGGTTAGAAATCTTGGAGAAATCTTTGATGAAGTGCCTGTAGAACCCAGCATGTCCCAAGAAACTTCAGACACCATTGACTGAGATGGGTGGAGGAAATTTTGCAATCACATTTATCTTTGCTTGATCGACCTCAATTCCCTTTTCATAGATTTTGTGACCGAGGACAATCCCTTCCTTCACCATAAAGTATCACTTCTCCTAATTTAGCATGAGATTTGTTTCCTCACATCTTTTCAGCGCTTGACCAAGATGGCCAAGACAATCATCAAACGAATCGGCCATAATAGAGAAATCATCCATAAATACCTCCAAGAAATCCTCTACCATGTCAGAAAAGATCGACATCACGCACCTCTGAAAAGTGGCTGGTGCATTACACAACCCAAAGGGCATTCGGCTGAACAAGTGAAAGTCATCTTCTCTTTGTCTTCTAGGGCAATGTTAATCTGATTATAGCCCGAGTATCTATCTAAGAAGCAATAGTAAGACCTACCAGCCAACCTATCCCGCATCTGATCAATGAACGGCATGGGAAAATGGTCTTTACAAGTGACAGTATTCAGCTTCCTATAGTCCATGCAATCACGCCATCCACTAACTGTACGAGTGGGAATCAGCTCATTCTTTGCATTAGGCACCACGGTGATACCTTCTTTCTTGGGAACACATTGAACCGGACTCACCCACTTGCTGTCTGCAATCGGATACACTACCCCAGCATCTAACCATTTTATGATCTCCTTCTTCACGACCTCTTGCATGTTCTGATTCAATCATCACTGATGTTCAACACTCGGCTTGCTATCCTTCTCTAGCTAAATTTTATGCTCACAAATACTCGAAGGAATACCCCGAATGTCTGCTATAGTCCAACCAATAGCACGTCTGTACTCGCGCAAAATCTTCGCTAAACGCTCAATCTGTTCCTCAGTCAGTAATGCTGAAAAGATCACTGGAAATGTCTTGATCGGACCAAGGAACTCATACCTGAAGTGTAATGAGAGCTGCTTAAGCTCAAGCTTTAGTGGCTCGACAATATAAGGCTTAGCTGGTGGAGTAGTTCTATTTGCAAGGTCAAGATCGAGCTTTCTTGGGTGGTAAGTGTAAGAACCCAAACGCTTACGCGCATTTACAGTTTCCACGTATCCTTCCATATCAGCAGCATCAAAGTTCATCAGAACCACAGCAATAGCTTCTCCCAGACTTTCTTCTTCCATTTTATGTTCGATAGTATCATCAATCCCACCAAACCAATCAATAACTTAGATACCCTCATAAGCGTTTGGCAACTTCATCCCCTTACTTGCTTGGAAAGTCACTTATTCATCATTCACTAGGAATTTAATTTCATTCTTTTTAGAGTCCATAAGTTCTCTGCCTATAGCAAGGAAAGGTATTTCCAAGATGATGGGAATATCTCTATCAACCGCATAATCCAGAATCACGAAATCAGCAGGCAGCATGAACTCATCAACTTGCACCAACACATTATCTATAACCCCAACTGGCTTCTTGATAGATCTGTCCGCCATCTGTAATGACATGGAAGTCGGTCTAGGCATCCCCAAACCGGATTGTTTGAAAATAGCAAGGGACATTAAGTTGATACTTGCCCCATTACCACACAGGGCACGGGCGAATGAATGAAGCCCAATATTACAGGAAATGGTAAACGCCCCTGGATCTACCTTCTTCTAAACTGTGGTAGAAGCAATAATCGAACTAACACGATGAGTTAAATTCACCGTCTCATGTTGAACAGACCTTTTCTTCGTTAGTAGGTCTTTTACAAACTTAGCAAATTCGGGCATCTCTTTGACAGCATCTAGGAATGGAAAATTCACTGTTAAATGCTTCAACTGATCTTAGAACTTATGGCACTTAGCATCATCATTCTTCTTTACCAACCTCTGAGGAAATGGAGGCTTTGCTTTGTACATCTGAGTCAAAGGGCGAAGATCCCCTTTTATCGTGTGTTTGCTTGTATCAGCAGCAACTTTTGGAGTATCAGTAACTTTTTATTTACCACGGAACCCATCATCAATGATAGGCACATCAGAGTGCACATCTTCTTCATCAATAATTGGATCCAGATCAACCACCTTCTTGTCAGCACCCTGAAGTATTTTACCACTCCTAGTGCTAATAGCAAAATTCCGTTCCACGCCACCCCCATTCTTCGGGTTTGGAATAGTATCACTAGGAAGCCCTCCTTTTCTAGCAAGATGTTGTTCTCTAGAAAGATCACGCATCTTCTGTTCAAAATTCTGAATAGCTGCTGAATGAGAAATCACTCTCTCTGATAGCCCAGATAATGTCTTTTTAGTGTTTGTCTAACTTTCCAAAACTTTTTCAAGCATTGACTCCAACCTTGAACTGCCTTGATCATTAGACTGCCCTTTTGGTGGAATGTAAGGGTTGGAACTTCTGTTCCCGAAGTTACCGTCGTTGTTGTTGTATCTACCTTGGTTCGGTCCACCATAGTTTTTATCATAGTTCCCTTGGTTGTTGTTGTTGTAGTTCCCTTGGTTGTATTCTCCCTACCCTTGTTGAGGTCTCTAGTATCTCTGAATTAGCTTAGGAATATCCCCTTTCGCTATGTAATCTTCATATTGAACATTCTCAATTGGCGGAGGGGGGCCCTCTTGATATGGACTCTCTGGGACTTGGTATATTCCAGGCGGAATGCCTGAGATATCTTCACAAATGTTCGCCTTCTTCGATTCCCACTCATCAAGACTCTTTGTCAGTAAAAAGAGACTAGTGGCCAATTGTGCCAACGTCTGCTGCGTTTCCTGACTATCTTTCACAATATTTTGAATCATTAGTGTTCCAAGTGATAGCCCATCAGAATTACTTGAATTCCAAGCTTAGCTGTGTGTAGTCAATCGATCAAGTATATCGGTAATATTAGCATATGACTTATTCACGAAACACCCGCTGGCAGCATTATTGGTGATTGCTTGGGTCATAGGATCCAACCCTCTATAGAACTTCTCCTTCAAAATCTGATATGGAAAACCAGGGTTTGGACTCCTATACAAATATTAGTTATACCTCTCCCAAGCTTTAAAAAGTTTTTCCCATTACGTTGTTTGAACTCGTAAATTTGATCACGAATTTCAGCTCTTTTACTCGGAGGATATCAGTTCTTGAGAAACACTTTGACCATCTCGTCCCATGTAGCAATAGAGTTCCGGGAAATCTTTGTGAACCATTTTCTCGCTTCTCCGGCTAATGAATATTTGAAGAGTTTCAGCCAGATCGCTTTTGGAGTCACACCCTGTTGGATATGCTGAGAGCACATATCTAGAGAGTTTGTTATATGTTGGTGAGGGTCATCATTGACTGCATTCCGAAAGTATCCCTCCTGTTTGAGCATATGATAGAGGGAATTATCAAACTTTATAGTAGTATCAGTCACCTTCGGATGAATTATTGCAGATGTAAAGTCTTCATCAGCTTCTGACTCATCAGCAAAAACATTGTCGACTGGAAGTTCATTGTTGGCCATGATCACCTGGTTTACGAGATAGCAAACAAGGTGTGTTGGAATATGACAAAGACTTTAATAAGAGTAAACACTATTTAGTAATTTCAAAGTCGTATTCCCCGGCAATGGCGCCAAAATTTGATATGCTCAAATTTACACTTTTAATAGCGTAAAGCGGACGATGTCAAATATAGTAACCCAACGAGGTTGGCGTCAAATCCCACAGAGAATATGGTGTGAAAATTTTACTAAACAAGTACTATATTAATCTTGCAGTCCTGGTGTATTCCAGAAAAAAAGGTTTTATAGTTGTTTTAGTTTGTGGACTAATTTAAAGTGACTAGAAATTTAAAGCTGTAAATATATGGATAAAAAGAACCAAGGTTGTGTCCCCGTCAGATAAAGTGTATGATCATGGGTATCGATTTTGATATACTTCTAATGGATCGTTTGTATGGATGCACTTAACCTCTACGTGAATCCAGACTGTTTTCCAATAAGAAAAGATTATTTCTTTCTATGCTTTTTCCAAATATAAGAAAGTATGAATGAAGAACGGTTAATTATGCCAAGTAAATTCCTCTTATTCCTAAGTGAATTTATTACACAAGGTATAAAGCCTTGAGTTCTTGTTTTTTATTCTTACCTAACCCTATTTATTTTCCCAAATAAACTAAAGTTTATGGCGTTAGCTAATGTTTGCAACCACTAACTATATGATGAAAACGAAGAACAAATAAACCCTAACAATCCATTATGCGTATATCATTTAACAATCCATTATGCGTATATCATTCACGATCCCCAATCACAAAACACCCATCCTTGGGTTCATAACCTTAGTAAAGGTGTTCAGCTACTCATGGCAACCAGAAAACAATAAAAGATTGAAGATTGCATAATTGAATTTTGTATTGAACTTACGAATAAAACTTGAAAGTAATGAATGTATTTGTCTGGAAAATATTCAAAAGTAATAACAACTCAAAAGTAATTACTACAAGTCTAAAACTCCAAATGTCTGAAAAATAAAACCTAAATAGGTATTTATACAAGTTAAACTCGAAATAATCAATCTCAGTCCTATTCCAGCCCGGCTTGCTCTTTGATGGGTCGTCGTTGCACTTCGACGGTCGTCGACATGTTCGACAAGTATGACGACGATCTGATGACATATTTTCACTTTACAGGACTTCCATCGTCGAAGCACTTCGATGGACCGTCGATCATGTCGACGGTGCAAGTCGACGGTCTGATGACTTTTTCTCTTTGCAGGAACTTGATCGATGAGGCAACTCGACAGACCGTCTTGCATGTTGACGGTCCGTCCTCAATACATATCAGAACAGATCACTTGTTTTCCTCATTTTTTGTTTGCCGAGCATTCTAACTTCGAAATACCTACACAACACACAAAACACATCAAACTAACACAAACTTGCTTGAAAACAGGTAAAATTTAGAGTTAAAAAGCATTAGATGTGCCATAATTTCACGGCACATCATCGCCCTCAATCGTCATTATTTCTTCATCTGGGAAGTAAGTCCACAAAGGTATGAGATTATTATCCACTGGGCTTCCTACCATTAAATCTGCTAATGCTTGCCCATTAACTACTTTCTGTGCAACGTATTGAATGTCAAACTTACTTAATAACATTTTCCATTTGGCCAATTTCACTATAGGCATAGGCTGGCGAAAGATGTACCTTAGGGGGTCCATTCTTAAGATCAAATGAGTAGTGTATACGGCCATATAATGCCTTAACTTTTGAGACACCGAAGTCAGAACGCAACACATCTTTTCCACTAAGAAATATCTGGATTTGCAAGGTGTGAACTTCTTACTGATGTAATAGATGGCCCTCTCTTTCTTGCATGTTTCGTCATTTTGTGCCAACAAGCACCCAAAAGCAATTTCTAATACTGACATGTATAGCAACAAAGGACTTCCAGGCCTTAGTGGGACCAAAACAGGTGGATTTGATAGATATCTTTTGATGGCGTCAAAAGCTTTCTGATAGTCCTCCATCCATTTAGTTAGAGCATCTTTCTTGAAAAGCTTGAGAATTGGTTCTATAATTACTGTGGACTGAGCGATGAAGCGTCCAATGTAATTCAACCTTCCCAAGAAACTCATGACTTCTTTATTTGTTCTTGGCAGTGGGTGGTCTTGGATTTCTTTTATCTTTGTGGGATCTAACTCAATACCATGACGACTGACTATGTATCCTAGTAATTTTCCAACAGGCACTCAAATGTGCATTTCGCGGGATTCAATTTCAAATCGCACTTGCGGATTCTGTCAAAGAATCTTCTTAAATGTTCAAGGTGGTCCTCACCCACTCGGGATTTGATGACGACATCATCCACATATACCTCAATCTCTTTATGCATCATATCATGAAAAATGGCGGCATCACCCTCATATACGTAGCGCCGGCATTCTTGAGCCCAAAAGGAAATACCCGGTAATGATACACTCCCCATGGTGTGATAACATATTCTTCATCCATCAGTATCTGATGATCGCCCGCGTAACAATCCACAAAAGATTAAAGATTGCACCTCATGCTTGGCGCAGCTATCAATGAGTATATGGATGTTCGGGAGTGGGAAATTATCCTTTGGGCTAGCGCGGTTAAGATCACGGTAGTCCACACAGATCCTTATTTTCCCATCTTTCTTTGGTACCGGGACTATATTTGCCAACCATGTTGGGTACGGCATCACTTCAACAACTCCCGATTGAATCTGTTTCTCTACTTCTTCTTTAATTCAGATGCTGACATCAGGTTTGGCCGCCTGATTTTCTGTTTTACCAGGGTAAATCCTTCAAGGATCGACAACCTATGGGAAACAACGTTCGTACTCATACCCGGCATATCGGCGTATGACCAAGCGAAAACATTTTCAGATTCTTTCAAAAAACTCTAATACCCTTCTTTCTCAGTTTCTGTCAAATGCATACTTATTCTGGTTTCCCGAACCAACTCCTCATTTCCTAGATTAACTGCCTCTGTTTCCTCTAGGCTTGGTGTTGGTCTTTCCTCGTATTCTTCTTTGACATCTATCAATCTCTCTGGTTCAGTTACCTCTTCCTCTTGATCGGTGTTTTGTTCTTCATCGTTTTTACTTGTTTCGTAACATGTCATGACATTATTTGTGGCCTCTGTTATATATACATACATATATATATATATATATATATATATATATATATATATATATATATATATGTGTGTGTGTGTGTGTGTGTGTAAAGTAAAACATTTTTTGTCTTATTGTAAACCTTGAGGCGTTTTCATTTAAATATGAAAGAGTGATACAAACTATGGTCCTGACTCGGAATGGAACATCAAGCCATTTTCATTATTAAACAACACGTAATAAGAAAACATGAAAAGGCAAAACCGGGCCTCAAACTCAACTTTCTCCATTTTTTCTGCAAGTGAGCATTCTTTCTACCGCAAAGTGAACAACGGGGTAGAAGTCCATCCACTTATTATTTCTCCTAGCTTAGCATGACGAAGCTCCAATGCTTCAAAGCATGCTTCAATGATGGCTGCGCATTCCTCTTCCCAAAACAACGCCCTTAAACCCTCTTCTGGATCTTTGCTGTTGTGACTCATTCGGCATGCTGTGAAGGACTGCTATAGATGAGAGAATGGCTTTCTCATTTCAACGGAACCTCTCAGCCCATATTCTGCTTCTTCCTATTTTGCCTCACAGGGCTCGTATCCAACCCCAAATCGATATTTTCCATTTTTAATACTCATTGTTCTTTGATTTCCTGTAGGTTCTTTCTCGGGCTCAAACCCACTCCTTATCATAGTTATAGCAACAATTTTGTAGAGCGGTGGCATAGGGATATTTTCATCATCTCCCCTACGATCTATCATAGCTAGTTCAAGAGTGTGAAAATCAACACCAACTGGTGACTCCTCAATGTCTGGAATGGAGTTGTTCAGATAGTTGTGAACACTTCCTTTACTGTAAATCACGACTTCTTGATCATCCCATATGAATTTGAGAGACTGGTGCAATGAAGACACTACAACTCCGGCGGCGTGTAACCAGGGTCGTCCCAATAATAAGTTTGTAGCTTGTTTTGATATCCATGATGACAAACTCAACCACAAACTCTGCGAGACCCATTTATATGTGTAGATCTATTTCTCCAATTAGGTCACTGGTTGCGCCATCATAAGCTTTTACATTTGTTCGACTCTGGTGAATTTTTCCAACATCATACCCGAGTTGTTTCAAAGTCGTCACATGGCATACATTCAATCCACTCCCTCCATCAATCATCACTTTAGGGATAATCTTGTCACAGCATTTGACGGTTATGTGCAAGGCTTTATTGTGGGACTTACCATCCCTTAGTAGTTCATTATCAGAAAATGATAGCCTATGCGCGCGTACAACATACCCCACGATCTCAGCCAATGTTTCACTTGTAGTGTCGGCAGGCACTTGGACTTCATCCAAAGCTTTCATTAAGGCTAAGCGATGTTAAGACTAACTGAGTAGTAATGACATTACTGATATCTTGGCAGGAGTCTTATGCAGGTGCTCAACAATCGAATAATCCTTAACTGGCATTTGCCTCCAAAAGTTTTCAGCTTCGCCTTTAGTGATTGGTATTTTCTAATGGTTTTCGCGACGTGGTGCTTTGATCACAGGCTCCTCTGGAGCATAACACCTTCCCGGCTTGGTCATACCCTGAACCACAGTGGCTATCTTTTTTCCTTCATTGACCATTATCAGATGCGGTGGTTTGATCATGAAGGGTACATTCTCAACTGGTCCTGATGTTTTGAGTATGAATGGCTTGTTCTGGATTCGAGCGACTGTTGAGGGATATTTGAGCATGAAAGGATCTCTTTTGGCTATAGCAGATGCCTCAGATTTCTTTATCAAAGGGCTTAACACTTCTTTTCGCTCTTGTAAAGATAACGAGGCAATGGTGCTTTCTAACCCTTCAATATCTGGACGGATTATCGCAGGGCTCTCTTCCCATTCATCTCATGTGAATTTGATTTCCTTCATGTTTCGGGAAGGGATTTATGTCCACATTTGGAGGCGTTGGTTCCAGTATAAGCTTACGATTGTCAATCATAACTTGTAGTTTGTGCTTTAAGTTTATGTAATATTTAGTGGAATGGCCAACTTGGTTAGAATAATAGGCACAGGTGAAATCTGCCCTGGACCATGGACCTGTGGGATTTGCAAGTTTTGGTGGAACGACATTCATTCGCCTGGTGTGTTTTAGTTTGGCAAACAAACTGTCCCTTGATTCAAGTAAAGGAGTGAATACCCTCATAGTTTGCTAGGAGAGGCTAGTTTGGGAAAGTATGGTTTTGCGGAGCTTGGTTGTTGGGTGCTGGCATTCGATAATTTGGTCGTGGAGCTCGGTTACTAGGTTCTGGTATTTGATATTTTGGCTGTGAAGCTTGGTAGCCCGGTTGTGCGTAGCACACTGATATTGGGCTATATTGGGGTGAAGTGGTTATATAATTGGTTGGTGTAGGTGATTGGTAGCTATCTTGAATTTTGTGGGTTATCTACTTTCTTCGACTTTTTGGACTAGTAGTTCTAGAAACATAGGCTATATCTTCTCTTTTCTTTTTTCCACCTGTGGCACCAGACACACCTGATTTGTTTAGTACACTAACAATCCTGCCAGTCTTGAGACCATCTTCTATATCTTCCCCAACACCGACTAAATCTGCAAAGGAACTCCCTTTCATAGTTATCATTTTGTTAAAACAATCAGCTTCTTGGTACCGTATAAATGCTGCTACAAGCTCAGCTTCAGTCATAGGTGGTTGTATACACGTGCCGCTTCATCTCTCCAGTGACTGGCATATTCTCTATAGGTTTCAGTTGATTTCTGATGAATTTTCTCCAATGAGAAGCGATCGGACACATTTTCCACACTGAAACTAAATCTTTCCATGAATGAACTTTCCATTTCTTGCCATGTCTTCCATCAACTTATGTCTTATGAGATGAATCATTCCATAACTGTTCCTGACAAACTTCGACTAAACAACCTCATGAGCAAAGCTTCATTTCCATCATTTCCGACCAATTGGTTGCAATAAGCACTTAAATGGGCTCTGGAATTGCCCGACCCATTAAAGTGGTCAAATTTGGGAATTTTGAAACTTTCTGGTAGACCCAGGTATGGATGTATGCACAAATCAGAGTATCTTAGACCCTCTTTCTTTTTAGAGCCATGTTCTAGTTCAGCAATTTTCTTCCCCATTTCCTTTTCGATATTGTCTATCCTTGCCTCAAAGAACATTTTCATGTTCTCCAGTTCTGGCGAAGAGTCAATATGGGTGACATGGTCTTCAAAAGTGACATTTGGTTGTACGGGATGGATCATAGGAATTCCTGTTGCCCGAGAGGCTTGATAAGCATTTGTGTTTGCAGCGTAAGCGGGTGATTGAAAAACTGGTGTTTGGTGGGAGGAATTCCCCACATGGGTGGTGTTTCGGCGCGAAGGAGTTTGAAAAGTAGCCCATGTCTGAATTTGTGGGAAATAGTCAGGAATTGGTAAGTCCAGATTTGGGAAAGTAGGTGGAGGTCTTCTAGCCTCAGCATTAGTAGCATTCTCCTTTTCGGCCCTCAGGCAGGCTACTTCTTCTCTAGCTTCAGCCAACTGCCTTATCAGCAGATTAATAGCCTCTTCCAAAGGCATTCCAGCTCTGTCAATTGTTAGGGTACCCTCGAATAAAGCAGTTCTATTTGGGGGTAGAATTTCAGGCATGTTTTCTTCTTGAGGGTTTAAGGACGCTGCAGCAGCTTTTGATCGGGTAACCGGTGCCAGCGAATCGAACCCTGTCTATAAGAGAAAACAACTCAAAAGATATGACAACTTTGAATATCCTAACTCAAAGGCAGCTCAAAATTGTGAATAAGCTAACTAGTTTGGGTCCAAAATTACATTTAAAAAAAAACCACTCAATAAAGAACTTTCATGAATTTAAGTGGGCTTTGGACTTGGGGTGGTCAAAGTTGTCACCTTTAGTAATTTCAACACTTGACATTCAAGTCTTGTAATTACTAGATGTGACAGCTTTGAACATCCAAGCTCAAAGGTCGCTCAACATTGTGATTAAGTTAGCTAATCTGGGTCCAAAATTACAAAAAAAAAAACAACTTTATAATTATCTTAATCATAAATTTAAGTGGCCTTTGACTATGGCTATTCATGACTGATTTTCTTAAAACAAAATATCTTCAGGCACCATTAATGGGGGACTCAAGAATAATAGGTATTGATTGTCATGGTGAATGGATCGAGGTGAACAATCGATATATTTGGCAATGGAAGGGTAGTCACATGGTGGAGACGATAGCGATGACTGTCCAAAGAGATGTTGAGTTTGATGATTTTGTGAACTTAATCATCAACTATTGTGAATTAACTTGTGAACCGAAAGACCTTGTCATCACTTACATGCATAGCTCTTTTGAAAACCAGAGGGTCTTGCCTTTTAAGATAACCGATCAGGGTCGTTTGCGTACTTATTTGAAAGATGTAGCTAGGCCTATTTTAAGGGTATACGTGGTTGGAAGCTCGATCGAGAAGCATAATTTAGCTCAAGACCAACAAGATGTGTTAAATGATAAATTGGATGTGGTGGATATGGATATTCCAGATAATGGAAGTGCGAAGCCCCATGGAAGTGGGGGTGAGCCAATTTCTATACCAAAACTTGTGAGTAATACACCGTGTGCTGTACAATCGTCACAGTCCAGCCATGTTCAAGATGATGAAACAGGTTTTTACTAAGAAATGTCATTCAATTCGCGAACTGTGTATTGCTTTAGATGTGAACATTCGGAGTGCAAGTGGTGGCTAAGGGATGTGAAGCTATTAAGTTCTAGCAAATCCGGAAGAAGGTGGACAAAGAGGGCTATGCAAAAAAATAAATACTTCTTATGTAAAACAGTTGGCCACAAAAAAACATGTCCAAGTCGAAATGCTCCATATATGTTAATTGCATTGTCTTGTAATAATAGTTATCTGTTGGAACTTTATGACATTTTAATGTTATTCTTTCTTAGCATCGTAATTTATGTTCTTGGCGTTTGTGAACTTGGTTTATATGATATGTTGTTCGTGTTCAAATCACTAATGTGTGTATTCCTGTTAATAAATTGTTGTACAGTTTCCAACAAGTAATGAATTTATTGCAACAACTTTGTAACTTGTTGGGTTTTATCCAACAAGTAACAGGACTTGTTGTAGCAGCTAGTGACATGTTGCATTTTATCCAACAACTGACAGGCCTTGTAGCAGCAACTAGTAAGTCGTTGAACATATTATAAAAAATCAAAGTTTTTAAGAAGCATCAAATCTGTTGCAGCAACTAAGCTACATGTTAGGGTTTTTCCAACAAGTGGAGTGACTCAAGTTTTAATTATTGAGTGGAGAGAATCAGCCATATTTAGTGATAAACAATAAAAATCAACCATATTTAGTGATAAACAATGAAAATCAAACAACTGGAGTGACTTGTTATATAAAATGGGTAACTTGTTATGTTTTATCCAACAAGAGTAAGAACTTGCTCAGTTTCTACAACAGATACTACAGTTGTTGCAGCAGATACTACAGTTGTTGCAGCAAATACTACACTTGCTGCAGCAGATACTACACTTGCTATAACAGATACTACAGTTGTTGCAACAGATACTACACTTGCTGCAACAGATACTATAGTTGTTGCAACATATACTACTTGGTTCACTCATATTTAGTGATCAATAAAGGGAATCATCCATATTTAGTGATAAACAATGGAAATCAACCATATTTAGTGATAAACAGTGAAAATCAACCATATTTATTGATCAATATATATACTTAAGCAATTTGATGGTGTTTTGGGTCAGGATAGATGATCAACTAAGTTCAATACGCACTAAATGGAGTGATCATTAGAGTGAATTGATGTGAACTACTTGATTCACCCATATTTGGTGATAAACAATGAAAATCAACCATACTTAGTGATCAATATATATAATTAGTCAATTTGATGGTGTTTTGATCAGGATAGATGATCAACTAAGTCTACTACGCACTAAATGGAGTGATCATTGGATTGAATTTATGTGAACTACTTGATTCACCTATATTTAGTGATAAACAATGGAAATCAACCATATTTAGTGATCAATATATATACTTAGTAAATTTGATGGTGTTTTGATCAGGATAAATGATCAACTAAGTCCACTACGCACTAAAGGGAGTGATCATTGGAGTGAATTAATGTGAACTACTTGATTCACGCATATTTAGTGATAATCAATGGAAATCAACCATATTTAGTAATCAATATATATGTCTACTAGCATCATTAATGGATTAGATAGTAATTTCATGCAATTTCATAGATTAGATTGTCAATTGTAAGTGTATTCTTCCTAAATTGAGTGATCATTAGAATGATTTGATGCGAAGTGCTAAATTCACATCAAATTTAGTGATAAACAAAGGAATTCAATGCTATTCAGCATAAACAAAGAAGTGATCTGTTGCAACAACTATTCAACTTATTTAAGCAGATTAGTAACTTGTTTAAACAGATTAGTAATTTGTTGCAACTTCTTCAACAACTGCATGATCTATTGCAATCATTTAGACAACTTTTTTAAACGGATTAGTTACTTGTTGGAAAGAATTAGTAACTTGCTGAAACATATTAGTAATTTGTTGCAACTTCTTCAACAACTTTATGATCAATTGCAATCATTTAGGCAACTTGTTTAAATAGATTAGTAAGTTGTTTAAATAGATTACTTACTTATTGGAACGGATTGGTAACTTATTGAAATAGATTAGTAATTTTTTGCAACTTTTTTAACAACTGTATGATCGGTTGCATCTGTTGCAATAGCATTCATAAATAATATAAAGGACCAAAAAAAAAATTGTTCAACAGCCACCTTGGCTCCAAATACATAACTTAGGTAATAATTTGTTAAATAGCCAGCTCAGGGCTCCAAGACTTTATCTATCACACCTACCGCCACTGCATCCTCGCCACTGAGTTGTAGCACAATAGAGTCTCAGGCTTAGGGAGGTTGAATTACATTGGACGTTTCATCACCCAGTCCACAGTGATCATAGAGCCAATCCCCAAACTCCTCAACAAAGATGCTCTAACTAAATGGACAAAGGACTGTCAGAAAGCCTTTGACACAATCAAGAGATACCTATCAAATCCACCTGTTTTGGTCCCGCCAAGTCCGGGAAGTCCTTTGCTGCTATACATGTCAATATTAAAAAAATGCTTTTGGATGCATGTTAGCACAAAACGATGAAACAGGCAAGAAAGAGAGAGCCATCTATTATATCAGTAAGAAGTTCACACCCTGCGAATCCAGATATTCCTTGGTGGAAAAGACGTGTTGCGCTCTAACCTAGGTATCTCAGAAGTTGAGACAGTATATGGCTGTATACACGACCTATTTGATCTCAAGAATGGATCCCCTAAGGTACATATTTCGCCAGTCTTTGTCCATAAGGAAGTTGGCTAAGTGGAAAATGCTATTAAGTGAGTTCGAAATTCAATACGTTGCACAGAAAGCAGTCAAAGGGCAAGTACTAGCAGATTTACTAGCAGGAAGCCCAGTAGATGATAATCTCGTACCTCTGTGGACTTACTTCCCGGATGAAGAAATAATGACAATTGAAGGCGGAGTAAGTAAAGATAAGTCAGGATGGAAAGTATACTTTGATGGAGCGGTCAACTTTAAAGGATCAGGAATCGGAGCCGTTTTGGTCTCAGACTAGGGCTAATATTATCCGGTGGCAACCAAGTTAAGTTTCAGTTGCACCAACAACATGGCTGAGTACGAAGCATGTATCTTAGGTCTACGTTTAGCCCTCGACATGGATGTGAAAGAACTTCAAGTAATCGGTGACTCGTATTTTCTAATCCATCAGGTTCGAGGAGAGTGGGTCACCAAGAACGAAAAGATCATACCGTATGTTGGACTTGTGCAAAGATTGGCAGATCGGTTCTGAGAGGTCAAGTTCAAACACATACCAAGAACCTAGAATGAGTTTGCTGATACGTTGGCAACAATAGCATCCATGATTTAGCATCCTGACAGTAAATACATTGATCCTGTCAAAATTGAAATCAGAGATCAACCAGCCCACTGTGCTTTTGTAGAGGTAGAGACAGATGAAAAACCTTGGTATATTGCCATCAAAGTATACTTAGAGAAAGGAGAATATCCCGAAGGAATCACCATCAATCAGAAGAAAACTATCAGGAAGTTGGCGAAAGGTTACTTCCTCAACAGGAATGTCTTGTACAAAAGAACTCCAACTTTGGGATTACTTAGATATGTTGACTCTGTCGAAGCTACAAAATTAATTGAAGAAGTACATGCTGGAACCTGCGGACCTCACATGAATGGGTTCGTACTAGCGAAGAAAATCTTATGACCAGGTTATCACTGGATGACTATGGAGAATGATTGTAGCAAATTCTTCGAAAAATGTCACAAGTGTCAGATTCATGGAGATTTGATAAAGGTATTTCCAACAGAACGAATGCTATGACGTCGCCTTGGCTATTCGCTGCTTGGGACATGGATGTCAAAGGGCCAATTGAGCCAGCTGCTTCAAACAAACACCTCTTTATTTTGGTCGCCATAGACTACTTCACCAAGTGGGTGGAAGCAGCATCTTATTCATCAGTAACAAAAAAGTGGTTACAGATTTTGTGTGCAACAACATCGTATGTCGATTTGGCATCCCAGAATCAATCATGACAAACAATGGGTCTAATCTAAATAGCCACTTGATGAAAGACATGTGTGTGCAGTTCTGAATCACCCACCAAAATTCAATCGCATACCGACCACAAATAAATGGGGCTGTATAAGCTGCCAATAGAAACATCAAGAAAATCCTCCGAAAGATGATTGATAACTACAAAGACTGGCATGAACAATTACCTTATGCATTACTGGGATACCGCACTACTACCAGGACTTCAACTGGAGCCACTCCGTACCTGTTGGTGTATGGCACTGAAACAGTAATACCAACCGAAGTAGAAATCCCTTCGCTTCGAATTAGACAAGACGCTGAGTTGGACGATGCGGAATGGATCCCTTCGCTTCGAATCCCTTCGCTTCGAATATGAGCAACTGGCTTTGATAGATGAAAACCGGATGATTGTTGTTTTCCATAGCCAATTGTACCGACAAAGAATAGCACGAGCTTTCAATAAACATGTAAGAACTAGGGTGTTTCAAATCGGGCAATTGGTGCTCAAACAAATATTCCCTAATCAAGAAGAATACAAAGGAAAGTTCGCACCAAACTGACAAGGCCCTTATATGGTGTGAAAAGTACTATCAAGAGGGGTTGTGGTACTTGCAGAAATGGATGGTCAAGAGTGGCCAAGGGCAATAAATTCATAGGCCATCAAGAGATACCACGTGTGAAGAAGAAGACAACTGTGAAGATTTAGAATTTCCATAGTTAGGTTTTCTTTATTTGCATTCGCTTTACATGTAATTTTGCATTTTTCTTAGAAAAACTAAATCCAAGATCATGTACGAACTATGCAAGGACCTGATTCCCTATGCTTATAAGGGGATACGTAGGAGCTTTTCCAAGCTCGGTCGCTTTAACCAAAAAATTTAAAATTACGCCATTCTGAACTACTTTATGACCTGATTCTCATCTGTGATACGTAGGCGCTCTTTTGAGTTCGGTCTCACAAAAAAAATTCCAATGTGTTTACCCCGAACTATGTTTTGACCTAATTCGCGAAACGGGATACGAAGGCACTCTCTCAAGCTCGGTCATTCCAAGCAAAGTTCCCAACAAACCTTAGGAAACCTCAAAAATGTCATAGCAAGAGAAAAATGAAGGTAACCCCACAAGGAAACTGAGGCAGAATTTTTGAGAGGACCTCAAAATTCTTTAAATATATCAGTTCTAAGGAACGGACTGATTAAAATTTCTACACTGGGGGAGATTTTTTAAGAAAGATCTCAAAAGTTCCTCAAACGCGGCGAAATCAAAAAATGATAAGTACACACTTACACTAGGGCAAAAATTTTTAGAGTGTCTCAAAAATTCCTTCGACATAACAAAACTCGAGTTGGTAGAAATACAAATCCAAACTAGGGAAAAATTGTCGAAAAGGATTTGAAAATTTTCATGAGTCGAGACTAAGAAGAAGAAGAACAGACAGGAGACCTTGCTTTACTGACTAATGTCATGACATTAAAAGGGAGTATATAAAATATTATTTTCGAAACATATATGCATATATTTTCAAAAAATCATCGCCCAAAAACTTTTCTCAGCTCTGCTAGAAAAATATAAGATTTTAAGGAAAATGAGCATCCTTTCCTACCAAAATGTGAACGGAAAGAAGTCCATGCACAGGAAAAGCGGTCGACCATATAGCAAACTAACAAACTTTTCTATGGATGCAGGAACAAACAAGCATGGATATTTTACACTAACTCGTTTGCTAGAATCTTAAAAACAGGGTAATAACAACGGGCCAAGTGAAGAAGAAGCGTCAAGGAACAGTGGTGCAAACGAGTTTACGAAAGGGTAACGAAGCCCTCCCCAAGTACAGTTTGCTTTACGCTGACAAATTTGTTCATTTTGCAGAGCACGAAAAAATTTACGAAAGAAAAATTTTAAAGACTGCTGAAAGATATAATTACGGTACCAAAAGTTGGGTCTCTACTAAACAGTATTGTATCAAGGTATTGAGACCCCGACCTAGACATCGCATGGCTTTCCTTGATACATTGGCTGAGTGGACGTCCAAAAATCTAAAAATTTAAAATGACGCGTTGATATCGGTATTGAAATGATGTATTCACAATCGAGTCTACTCCTTTCGGAAGATGTGAACCCTGTCGTCGGGCGGGTATTCTTCCCTGGAGTCAAAAAAGAAAAGTGTAAGTCTCGCCACCAAGGTAAGCCTCATTCCTCAAAATGACGATATGGATTAAGTGACTACGTGCCGAAGGGGCTGAGTCATCATCCATATATATAGCCAAAAATAGGTAGCATAATTCTGAGGTTGATGTCCGCAATCGTTGAAATACGAATGTGATTCCTACATCAATATTTACGGTAGTTATTGTAGTATATTTCAAGTTAACGTAATCATTGTTCAGGGATAGTAGTAGTCATGAGAAAAGGCTCTGCACTTGAATATGCAGTAGTTAACTTGAAAATTCTGACTAAATGTTGTAATTCTGGATACAGAGGTTAGTAGTCGTCATGAAAGGAATTTGATATTACATTCTGATGTGCAGTCTACATTTGGGTATTTATGACTATAAGTGATATGTCCCCGAACTGTATACCACAAGCTTCGTATGAGGATAACGATGCAGTCGACACCAAATTCGTGACAGTCAACGCAATATGTGGAAATGATGTCAGCCCAAATTTTCAGGGGTGGCGGACGTCATAAGAAACAAAAATGACCCCGCACTTGAAAACATGATTTTCATTAGTAACATCTTGCTTACGAAAATAACAACCGGACTGGGGTGTGTAGGTTGGCAGAAATGCGGTATAGCCCGACCCAAATCCCAACAGAAGTTATCATTGAACGATGAAAACATCTGAAAATGATGAAAAAAGAGCCAGTAAAAAGTATCGTAATTATTATCCAGAGTAGATCATTTTTTCAAAAAATAAAATATACACGAAAAAACACACACTTGCAGGAGAAAAGAAAGGAGACGGACAAGAATTTGCAAAAAGACGGACATAATATTGGAGGACGACTTCAATGTCAACAAAATGGTAAAATACCATTCAGGTATGACTACATTAAAATCAAAATTTTCAAAAAACCTAACACGCAGGACTCAGCATTTGGATATGGCTAAAGGCTACCGAGATAGGAAGAAGGAGCTAGACTCAAGACGTGCGGAGCGAACATGGGACTTTTTCTTGGGCAATCGGTCAAAAACCATGTACGGGAGTCAAGCTTTCTACACCAGGGATTGGAGATTACTTCAAACATCAACACTAATAAGTCTTTTCCAAAAATCGACTTTGGTTCGGGTTTTCAACCGGAAATAGCCAAAGGGGTCCCTACATAAAGGGATATTCCTTTTCAGACTATCGAGTCGAACTACAATTGGCCTAATTCCTAAAGCCAGGGATATGTAGGCTACTAAAAATTTGAGGCTCAACCATATTCGCATAATTATCTCGGGACATTTCGGGATAGTTTAAAGAAAACTATTTATTTCATAGTCCTCATAGAGCCGGAACTACAAACGGCCTGAATTCTCATTTAGCCTCAGATATGTAGGAAGCCCAGAAACGGGGGTCCGACCATACTTCCAAAATTTTGAGCGAGAAGAGCTGTAATTTCTGTTATTCGCTAAAAATTAGGTTTGTCAAATTTGTAGCTCAAGGATGACCAAGGCCATTCTTGAACTTCGAAGGGGCAATTGTTGATACCTAATTTTCACCTCATAAAAACGCGCATTTTAATTTCCAAATTTCCCGAATCCAAGATAGAGTAAGGATCCCTTAAAAAAATTTAAAATTTAAGGACCCTCAGAAAATTGCAAAAATGATGTTTAATTATTATACTGTAAAAATTGATAATTGCAAGAAAATTACGAGTTATTTACATTCATAAATAAAATTCAAAAGGAAATACGTATCCCGCTCCGTCTAACTCGGGAAAATTGTTAATTAAGACGACGTACGAATTACGGTTTATTTTTTACCGCACTTTTCACATGCTTAAATATTCTCCGGAACTATACCAATATTAGGCTTGTTTTGAAGCTAATATTTCAAATTTACAAGTTTAAATTTTTATTTTTCCTAAATAAATATTTTATACGCGTATTTTAATGCTTAGTTTTATTTTATCTTAGAATGGAGGAGGGGTTGAATTTAACTCTCATAGAACTTAAAGGGTGAGAACTTATTAAAAAATAGGGGGTGGAAATTTATTAAAATAAACTTTCCACCCCCACCCACCCCCTCCCCCCCACACCTTTTCATTTACCATCTGACCTCTCTTCATCTTCCCTTTGAGGCGATAATGGCGACTAACTTAGGGTTTCATCGCGGTTCGATTACAGCCTTCTCCATGGTCATTTTGGGTCTGATTTTTTGGGGGTTTTAATCCTTACCTCCTGTTCTATCGATTACCAAGTTTAAATCGATTAAAATTCATATGTTTGTCCCTAAAATCAATTAATTATAGGCGGTTAATCATGCTATGTTCGTAGTAGGGTTGCCATGGGCGGGACCTCGAGTCCTTGGCCATCTTGTGCACCCTACCACACGTGAAAATGACCTAGGGGAAATTCCCTAAAAACACCATCTCATTTGAGTACGATTTTTAGGATTCTTATTTGTTTTAGTACTATTTGTTACTGTTTGGCTTGTTTTTATTTGTGCTATGTGTACTATTCGGTTATTTTCAGAATTTTAGGGATTTTGAGTTGGATATTTGGCACAATCTGGCTGGATTTTTGTTTGTATGTGTAAGGTGTATAATTTCTGATTGGATAATGATACTATCTGTACAATATTTTTACAAAATTCCCTTGCCCTATGTTGGATTTTCGAAAAATTGAATTTAAGGTGGGAAAATTTGTTTTGATAGAGGGGATATACCTTTTTATCCCTAAAACCTACTGGGAATTGATATAGGAGGTCTTGTGACCATTTGAAAGATCCGAATTTTTTTTCTCTTTTGCTCCAAAAAATTCTAAGTATAAAAACCTAAAAACATTACTACAGAAAGGGAATATTCATATACTATATATACTACACTGGTATACAAAAGCAAGACTAGATACCATTCCACAGAATACAATTACTTTCACTAAAGATTGCGAAAAAGAAGCTGTTTTAAGGTCTTTGTTGGTGTTTGGTGTTAAAGCTTGATCCAATCCTTCCTTTGATCTTTAGGTTGCCCCAACAAAAGGTAAAATCTTGTTTCAATCCTTGTTTTCATTTCTAGTTATGATTATCTATTGTTTGTGATGTTTGTTAGTTAGAAAAAATGACTACATATTAGTTTGATTCTATTTTAATGATTAAGTGAGCATTATGTGTTCCATTTTGTGGTTTGAAACTGAAAAGTAAGTTAGGAAGCTTAAAACTTAGTTAATGTTAAGTAATTTTGAGTTGGTTAAGTTAATAAAAAATAAAGAAAAGATAGTTTAGGTTAGAATTTTTGACACTAAGTTAATTAGAGTTTGATATTTTTGGTCTAAGTTAGTTACTTTTAATGTTTCTTGTTAAATAATATTAGTTGGTTGAAAATCTGTTTTAGTTTGTGCTCTTATATCTCCTTAAACTTTGCTTGACGGTTTGAAATTATAAGTTAGATTGGAAAACAATTTGGAAGGTTTGAAAGGGAAATATGATTAAGTAAAAACACCTTTAAGTCCAAAAATGTTTTCATTTTGAACCTGTTTTAGTCACAAGTATAAAAAGGGACTTCTTTTCTTCATTGTTGGGTAACTGTTTATTTGTTTCAATAGCTTGACTTATTTAGAACTACATGACCGTTTCCAACAATATTAAACCTGTTTTAAATAAGTGAGTCTCTTTCTGAAAATAGATCCTGGAGTTTTGTCGAAGTTTAATTGCAATTTATGAAAATTTGAATGTCTTGTATGAGTTTGAGTGTGAAAACAGAATTTTCAAGTCATTCTTGACTTTAAAACTACTAACTTGATTGAAGGACTTATAGCTTGATTTGTAATCTGTTAGCCTTTAGCTTTGCCAGAAAAAATGATTTTAAAAGTAGGAGTTGTTCTTGAGATGTAATTTGAGGATTCTGAAGTTCTAAAAAACTGGCTAAATGTAGGTAGAGTTTAAAAATGAAAACTTGGATGCTTTGTTAATTCTTAACTTTGTCAAGATAGTTCAAAGAAGGTGTGTCTAGCATTTGAGTGTGGTTTATGAGGTTTTGAGATTCTGGAACCAACTAAGTAATGTTAAAGCTAGAGTCTGGAACCTGTTTGCTAAACTGTGGTCTTGTGAGCCTTTGTATGATCTTGTATTTGTTCCATGTCCAGAAACTTTGAAAGATTAAAAGTTAAATAGGCTAGAATTGCCCTTTGCCTCCAGTGCTTGTACTGTTTGAAATCTTTTGACTCATAATGAATTTGAAAATTGAATTGTGTTTTCAAAAATAAGTATAAGGGATTCAAACCAGTGTTAAAGTTGAATGTGATTCCTAAATTTGTATAAGTTGTTTTTTCCTTCTTTGTGTGTCTTAAATGTGTTTAAATTTACTTGTTCCATAATGTGTTTTCTTTTACGTCTAATTGGCTTGATCACAGTTTTAAAACATTTAGAACTATAACATTGAATATTAAGAGGCTTAGGAATTGAGTTAAAAAGTGATTTAGAAATCATGTTTTTCCCTTGTTAGTTCAGTTTACCTCCCTTCCTTGTTTTAGAATAAGCTTCAATATGTGTATTGTCCACTTTTCCTTTTTTGTGTATTGCCTTGACTGTGTTGATCACTATTTGCCTTTGATGATCCTAGGATGAGTACCATGTACCCTCTATGAATTCACTTTAGATTTTCTTGAACTGTTGGGTTACTTGTTTGGAGCTACTTTTGTTGTGTGACTCATGATACGGGAATCACAACTTATGGCATACCTAAGCTAGACTATGCTTCTTATCAGCCTTATTGAGATACTGTTTAGACCATTCATGGTCAATTTGGCTTAAAATACATCTTTGTGTGATATATGACATGTCCATACTTCCCACTTGTGCACTGTTTTGAGTAAATTTCACTATCTTGGAAGAAACTGAACTTTTTATGTGATAATTGGTTATCTAAGACTGAAATTTTAAAGGAAGAAACCTGTTTGATTTAAGGCTAATGGACCATGATTGATAATTGCTCTATAGTTTGCATTTTGCCTATTTTGCAAATCTGAAAAGTTTAAGGTTAGGTAAAGATTGGTTCTATGTCAAAACTGCTTTCTTGTGGTTCCTTGCTAAGTAATTAAAGGTTCAAATTAAACCTAGAATTAGTTATTTTGCTCAAAGGCTTGTTTAATGTGTATCATAATTTGGTTCTTGGGACTCAAGACTGGTTTGAAAAGTGCAGAAGAGATTTTGTACCTGTGTTTTAGGTAAAACTTGTTCTTAAAACATTTTGAGAATGAAATGGTTTGTTTGGTTGTTTGCTTATCTTGTTTCCCCTCCCTTTAAAATTGTTTTTGTGACATTTGAAATTTGGACTTTGTCCATTTTTAAAACATGATTGAAAAGGTGTTAGTTTAAGATTATGTTAGTTTAAGAATATGAACTTGTCTCTAGACTGTGTTGTGTTGGTTGCAGCAGTTAAAAAGGGAAAAACTATCAACATTTTGAAAAGATTAAAGTTGTATTTGTTTGTTCTCAATTTGACTTTTCTCTTTTCTTTCCTGATTCGTGATCTTATTCTAAGTTCTATATGTAGAAATGTTGCTAAATGTCTACTGAGAAGTTTGTTTACCTTAAAACACTTGAGGCGTAAAGGAAAGTTTAAAAGATGAGGAGGAAATTGGGAGTTGATTGTGCATCTTCCCTGTTAGTTTGATGCTGTTGTAGTCCTGTCTACTTTATGTCTCTAAGGACCAATATTTACATTTGAAACCACTGCTTGATTCATATTTGAAGCTGTCTGAAATCTATATAAGTATTCTTTATCTGGATATTTGTTCATAGGACTATGTGTATAACTATCATTTACCTCACTAGTATAATTAGGCAATCTTAAAAATAAGTTCAATATCAGAACATTTTTCAACATTTTTGTGAATACCCTATAGGATCTGTCACTTGAAGAAATGTCCCTTGACTTGTTTGAAGACCATGCTTGAAACTCATTTTTCCTATTATTTCTAACCTATCAACCACTCTGTATTTCTGGAAAAGATTTAAGACTGGGCCTTTATTTTGGGACTATTCTCAAAACTTGTTGAGTATAAAATTTGGAAAATCTGAGAACCGAAAAACTTCTTAAGAACAAATTGGCACTATTTTCCTTTTGCTTGAATCTGCAATGTGTTGACCATAGTCCTAGGTGACAAATTATCTTGGTACTGCTCTTTTTCATTACCACATCTTTAAAAGGTTGGAATTTGGCTCAACATGTAAGAAGCTCAAAAAATACTTGCTTGAAAACTGCTTGCTCCTTTATCCTACTCCATTGATTGACTTGTCATTTAAAAATCAAAATCAACATAGCTTCTGTGTTTTAACTGCTGTGTACAATTCTTGCCTTGGTTTTTTCTCGGTTGCTTTGCCATTTCTGTGTTACTCCTATTCTGAACTTATTGGTAGCTCACTCTAAAGATTGGGCAGTGTGAAAATTCTATGAGTATTGGTTGGTCTTAACTGGTAGTTGGACCGCTGATATGATTTTGAAAATGAATAATATCGATTCTTCAAAACCTTTAGACCATCTGCTTGTTGAAATGAAATTTAAGACTTGCTTGTGATATTAAAGTTGACTAGAAAAGTTGAGATTTTTACCTAGTCTGAGTATTGTGTTTATAGGAGTTGGAGTGAATAAGTATAAAGGAGTGTATATCAGGTATATGGAGGGTATGCCATATGGGTTTTTCTCTCCATTAGTTGTATATCATTAGGGTATATCTCGTATATACAGTCTTGATACTTAGAAATTTTGAGAGGAGATTGAGTGGTATACTGGCAGTATATCACGTCTATGAGAGTTCTAATACTTAGGGTAAATTTGAAAAAAATAGAGTAGTATACCAGTGGTATATCATGTATACCACCTCTTCACACTTGGAAAAAAAATTTAAGAAGAGAATGCTTGGGCTTGTTATTTGGGCCTGTCATCGGCGTTCCCATACTTGACTTATTATTCCTACTGTTTTGGGCCTATTTCATATCTTGGCCATTTGTTTATATGATATTGTTGATTATTATTAATGGGCTAAGCCCAATAAGTTGTAATTTATTTTTTGGCTATGTAATAATTATAGGCTTTAATTTTATTACTTGAGCTTAATTTGTGGACGTATTCTAATGTTATGTACCGCGTTTATATCCTGTCCACCCAGACCCGTTGATGGGTCCCAACGGGGTCCACTAACGTATCTAGATCGAGTCAACCCCAACTTGGAGCGAAATGGAGCATATGTTGGAATTAAGACGAACCCGATTGCATAAACATTTTCTTATGGGCTTGGTCTGCCCAAATTCTCTATCTCCTTTAAATTACGCATTTTAAGTTTTTATTTGTGTAATTATTATGTCAATTGGGACCCTTATGAGATTGTCGCATTTTAAAGTCGCCAAAATGAGTTTACTACAAAAAATCAAGACTAATTTTGAGACTTTAATGCAAATTGGGACTGATTTGATTAAAAGACCAAAACTGCCGACTTTGTAAAATATGGGATTGATTTGAACATTTACGAAAACTTATGGACTTGGACATGTGGATTGATTTGGGCGAAAGTTGTGAGGCTAATATGATTATTTAGACTTACACTAAAAAGGATAAAAGTTGATTGGAACTTAGAAAAAGATAGAAATTAAAAGGGGACTATATATATATATATATATATATATGTAGAATATTATATGGACTATACTAGTATGCCTAAATTATTTTCTTAAAAACTATTTTTCTATATATATGTAGAATATTATATGAACTATAGTAGTATGCCTAAATTATTTTCTTAAAAACTATTTTTCTATACTATATTTTTTCAAAAACTATTTTTTGGGTGGACTTACGCGGAGTCCTACTTAGGCTAAGAGCCTTCAGGTATTAGCCTAAGTGTTCTAGTCCGACACCCTAAACGCCCAATTTTAGGCAAAATTTTACCACTTTTAATTTTTGGAAAGTGGTATTTTTTGCATGACAGACTAATTTCTATTGGCGGAAATATAAAACAAAACTATTTTTATCACAACCAATTTATATCTACATAGACATATTATTAGAACATGTAGGTCAACTGTATTTTACGGATCCTTAATACCGGGGTGCCTAACACCTTCCTGGGGATTACCAGAACTCTTGCCCATACTTTGGTTAGATTAGGATTCTTTTAAGACTTAACTGCTTTAAATGAACCTTTTCGAATTGGTTTTCCTGATTTCCTAAAAATTAGGTGGCAACTCTAAAATAAGTCCATTTAGAGCACCATCCATGTAAAAGTATATTTTTTCTTTTTCCTAGTATGATTGACAACCTTACTTCCCCGGGACACTTTCCTTTTTAAATGAGGCAAGTGCAAATGCGAATCGGAAAAAATAAATCCGCTACATATTTAACATCTCAACTCTTTCAAAAGCTTGTTGTGTGTTAACTGACTTAATATTCCATATAAGTGCACTATTGAGAAACTTTAGATTTAGAGGTTGTTTTCCTTGTTTGTACTCCTCCCGCAATTGCTGGTGGTACACTTTTCTCTCTGACTGGCTTTTTGATATTCTCCTTTTTGGATTTGGCCACATGTCTTGGTGATATGCCTGCTTTGTCCATAGCTTGATGCATGCTCTGTGCTACATTTTGATATTCCATCTCAGCATCATTCCGTATATCAATTTGTGTGTTGTGAGCCCTTGTTGTCTGTTGTTGGCCTCCTGGTGCAAATGATTTGTCTATTAATTGCTTGTTTTTCACCTGTGTGCTATTCTCTGTGATCATATCTTCCATCTTATTATCCGTGCCATTGTCCTTCGTATTTTCATCAGTTATCTCTACTGACTTTGTCATCTGATATGCTACATTCTCTTGTTCCCTCATATCACCTTTATATCCAACAGATAGCGATTGATCATCATCTATTAGATCCTTACATTCATCTTCCTTAGTATCACCATGTGTTACATCTGTGACTTCATCAGGGGGCTTATCCGGCTCCTTATTGAGATCCATATCATTTAGCACCTTTTCCTTTTCCTTTATTTTCTCAACGCTGTCTGGTTTATTGACTTCTTGTTCAACAACCTTGATTTTTTTATCATTGATGATTCTGTCCTCCTTTTGTTTATCTTGATTGGTACCCATTCCCTTGTTCTCCACTTGTTCTTCCTTGTCTTTTTGTTGCCCTTCCTCATCCTGTTGTATTGATTTGCTGTTACTTGGCATTGTCCTGTTATCATTGCTCTGGCCTTAATTATTTGTATTGTTGCCTTCCTCAACATCTTCCTTGCTATCATCCTTGTTTGTTGAACCACAATCCCCTTGTTTTTGGCTGTTTCCTTCTTCAGTACTCTTTTTTGTTTTACTAAAAGTGGATTCAATCCATGTCTTAGTTGTTTCTGGCTTCTTTTTCTTTTTTTCATGCACTATCTCAATTGATTGTTCTTCCTCTACTGTTGCCAGAACCTCAAATGAATTATCATTATTTTCCTCATGGACTTTCCCTTTTTCTTTTTGCACGTGGTCAGCATTGTTGTGATTTGGTATTCCTTGTAGCTCCTCCACACTATTCTTTCTTTTCTTCTTGTTTGTCACCACATTCCATTCCATTCTACTGTTATTTCTATTGTTATTTCCATTAAACTGTGATCCTTTACCTTTTGTTGCAACTGGTTTGGTAACAGATTGCTTAACTTCCTCATTCACTTGCTTCTGTTGTGTCTTTGCAGGTACAAAAACCTCCTCTGGCTTTTGTTCCTCGTTTTTTGGGTTCTTCCTTGTTAGGCTTGTACTCCGGATGATGAATCCAGCAATTATGTATATCAAGCCCCTGTAATTTATAGTGGGTACAATATTTAGGCATATAATCATATTGTATTTTTTGCCATTTTTTTTACTTCTCCACTTTCCTCATCAACACAACTAATATGTATTCTTTTTGGCAATTCCTTCAATAGATCGACCTCCACTTTCACACGCGCAGAACTTGGTCTGGTCTAATTGGTTGTAGCTTTATCAAGCACCAACGGAGTGCCTACTACTTGAGCCATTGAAAAAATTGCTTCTTTATCAAACAGGTTCGTGGGTAAACCGGGGAAAGAGATTCATGCCACTGCAATTATGGTTTCCTCCTTAGGATTAAACCATGGATCCCATATTAGAAACCTTACCGGATAACTCAATCCCCTGTGTTGTATTTCCCACGCACTGGATGTGAGCGCTGCATAATCTTCGAGTAGTGAGAGCCTTAGTAAAAGGTGTCTCTCTTCCAACAAACCAATGTCACATCGACCTTTAATCTCCAATTGAATTGGAAGAATCTTTTTCGAAAATTGGAAATCTGGTTGTCTGTATGAAAATTTAGCAATCACTACATACTAAAGAAAGAGAAAGTTTTGATATTTAGTTAAAAAAAATAATTGATAAAATGTTAAAGCGGCAAAAATAATGGTGCATTTGGGAAACAAAAACGTATGCTCAATTAAGAGAGATTAAATCAAAGCAATCCAACCTTTAAAACTAATATGGACACGTGTCATCAATTTAAGTTAGTATTGATATCTAATGGAGCTACATTACTATTTGCATTTAAATAAGAAGTTTCTTAATATTACCGTAACCACAATGACCAAAAAAGAAATTTTACCATTACCATTTGGAGAAAATATTGGGAAAAGAGCACACATGTCTACTACACACAAAATAGTTATCCTTCCATGCTCCCCTTATTTTCATACCCCTAAAATTATTTACCCTTCCTACCCATTGTAGCTTTTGTTGTAATTGTTACTTAAAACAAAAATTTAAAAAATTGATGTAATTGTCTCTTTTTTCTTCTTTATTTTCTTATTTCTCTTCTTCTTATCTTCTTTTCTCCTTTTCTTTTTTCTCTTTTTTTTTTCTTTTTCTCCTTTTTTTTTCAAATCATATTATCCTTTATTTTCTTTTTCACCATAATTTGATCATGTGTTTAATTCTAGCTCCTTTCTTTTCGTTTTTTGTATTTTTTTTATTCCTTAATTTGTTGTTCCTTTTTTTAATTTCATTTAATTTTTTTTTTTAATTTTCTCCATAATCTAATTTCATTCTTTTGCTCTTTTAATTTATTTTTAAATTTCTGATAATTTTCATTCAATTTTTCTCCTTTTCAATTTTTTTTTAATTCCTGTTTCTTTTCATAATCTTATTATACATACCATTTGGCTCCTTTATTTTTTTTCTTTTTAATATATCAATAAAAAGATAACTGATATAGTATATTTTTTATTTTTCTATATCTAAAAAATAATTTATTCTAGCATATAGTATACCAAGTCAGTAGCAATTGAAGTATACTGTTGCAGTATATTATTATACAAACATGTTATATATCACATTTGACAAGGTATCGTAGAATGATTGGTCATTTAAAATATATTACCCAGTCTTCTATGATACTACATGATATATATATATATATATATATATATATATATATATATATATATATAATAAGAGATAATATATAAACTTAGCGTACCTACAATCGCTTAAGAGATAATATATAAACTTAGCGTACCTACAATCGCTTGCTTGATTGCCCTCTTTAGCTACTTACTAGGGAACAAGCTCATCACCTCACCCCGTGAACTCAAAGGTGCCTGGCGCTCTTTGCAGAAGATGCTGTAGAATCCCCAAGACTTGTTGGCTGTGAAGCGACCGAGGGTGGACGGAGTGCGGGAACCATAGTAACCTTGTACGCAATATCAGATTTTTCATATTCAGGTTGCGAAGCGAACCGCTCAGTCCTGTTCTAAGGCTAAGTCCAGAAAAAAGACTATTTCAGGTTCCAACGCTTCAGGCGTCAGGGGCGGGCACTTCCAGCCAGCTTTGGGGAGGTCAATACGATGAACGGGAAATCCAAAAATGTTGCTTCATTGAAGTCCCTCATGGAAGAAGAATTGGCTGATGTAGAAGGCTTATTTGTTATCGTATCCACCACATAGTTTACATACTCAGACAGGCTGACTCCAGCGCCTATAGTCAGAAGCCCTTATAGCAAGTGCTAGCTCTATTTATCCTATTGGGATTGGAGCAAGAGTGGAATGGAAGAAAGAAAGCTATCCTTATCTTCTCCTCCAACCGGTACCTCCTCCCGATATGAAGGAATGCCCGATAATCCTTCGGGGGATGGTATGTCCTTTCAGTTCTGGTCTGGGTAACGCCGATCAGAGAAAGCACTCCTATACTGCCTAGTGTTGATTCGGCAATTTGCGTCTAGTGGGGAGCTTTGTCTAGTTGGGGCTTTGTGGTATAATTATTTGCCGAAAGAGGTCTCTACTGACCCAATGACTTTTCGATGTGATTGACAAGCAGCGGGGCATTGAAAGGGGTTTAATTCATCGCGACAGGAGTTCACCAAGTCTAAGAAAGGGCTAGTCATCCAACAAGAAGGGGTAAATCAGGTCAGCCAGCTAAGGCCCACTTTTACCTTAAAGATCAAGGTCTGTGAGGAACAACTAAACTATTAGCCAAAGGTCTAGTGGAAACTGCTTAGTCGAGGGAAACTTCCCTTTTTGTCTCGTACCTCCGCTCCTAAGCTAACTAAGAGCGCTATCCGTTTCTATGCCCCCTACTGAACCTGAGGATGAAACTTGAGATTCATTCTTCTCAAAACAAAAGCAGTACCGAAGATAGTAATAAATCCGGACAAAACCTTCTTGTTTTTGGGGAAGAAGAAAGTACCAGATTAAGTAGGCAACCTTAGGACAATTCTTTTTCTTCATTAAGGCTTTTAGCCCCGATTCGATCTAAGGCATTTCGCTCCTAGCCCAGAAGGGAAGGGCTTGTTTGCGACTAGCAGTAGCTGGCAACGGCCTTTGACGCATCTATTAGCTGAAGAGGCCTAAGGCTGGTCTCTTTCTTCTCGTACCATGCCTATTGAAAGTTCCTTGCCTTTTCCCTCTCCTTGTAGGTCGAGCCTCCTTTTCAGTCGCCTTCTCACTTCGTTCGAGCTGAATTACATCCACCCTCTCACGGGAATCTTCTTCTTTATAATACGTACGAGACTCCCAAAGAAAATGCCACTTCTTTCCCCGGAGCAGCAACTGAAAGAGAAAATACCGGTTTATTCATCTGCACCGGAAAAGAGCTAAGCCCGGAAGTCACGGAGCTCTCTTCTCTTTCAATGGCAGCAGCTAGTTTAAGTTCAATGTTAGCTGGATTTCTAAGCACTAGGATTTCCTTCTCACCTGCTAACTCATAGAACGAAATAGAGTCAACCCATGCGCCTTTCGCGAGGTGAGCAAAAAGCCTTACCTTGGATCCTGGTATGAACTCAAAAAAAGTATTTACCCGTCGCCTGCTTCATCTGCAGAGCTTCCTCTTGTTCACAGCAAAGAGAGCCGATTTTTCAAGCAAGCTAATCGCATTACCCTTTCTAGGGTAGGGGTATGGTACAATGTCATTACTCTCTTTTGCTCCCTCACTCCTTAAAGGGATCAAACGATTTTGAGCTTTGGCATTAAATACGCGTGGGAAGGAATTCCATTCAACTAGTTCAATGACCCTAGAGGGAATGAACGCATTAAGCTTGAAAGCATGAAATTTAGTTGCTAGCTTCTCTCTCTTTCGGTTTCTAGTCTTTGCTTCCGAAAGTCATTTAGAAAGATCCGCTTTTAACAGAGAGGATTTTCTTACATTACATACGATATTTGAGTAGGGATTCACTAAGCGTAAGTTCTTAAACCGGTATGATGCAACAATGACTTCTTACTTTGTTTCTGTCTCTCCTGCCTTTGTTAGTCTTTAATCGTCTCTAAAGCGAGTGAAGTCACCTGAGGGTTAGAATCCGATGTGATCTTAGAGCTATTGAACCTACCCAACTAACGCTCTATAAGTAAGAGCTCGTCCTGACTTATTAGTCTTATCGAAGTCGATAGGGAAAAGAGAAAAAGTCAGTGTTTCTTCTGTGAGCGACTCCGAAATGGGCTCCTTTCACTTGACTATTTCTCTTTTTTAGGAGGGAGAGACTGAATCCACCTAAAAGCTAAGGGAAGCCCGGAAGTATTCGAAGGCTGATAAAAAGAGACGTGTACTACGAGACCACCAAGATTGCTAGGCATTCCGACCAAAAGGGGCAAGTTTCTTATAGGATCCACCCTCCCAACAAAAAAAAGAATTCCTTGCTGTGGAAAAGCTGTTCAAGTTGAAAAGCATAAAGGTTGAAGGAAATGCACCTTCTCCGATTAGAAGGGTACGGGACTCCTTTTCCTACGCAATTTCCTACGATAGGGTAGGGATGAATTGAATGAGAGACTACGAAAGTGAGGCAAACCCACATAAGGAAAGAAATCAATCTAATCACTCCATTTCAAGCCTTAGAGAATCCGACTAAAAAGCCTAAATTAGCGAATTCACCTCCCTCTGAGTCCGATTAGAAAAACAGGGATGAAAGGCCTAGTTTTCGGTGAGCTAGTGGGATTCAAGTATGAATTTGATTTTTCCTCGATCCGGACTTATTACCGTGATCAATTCACTACCAGTGCCCATGTGGCCGAGGTTGTCCCGAAGCGGATCACCCCGATGCCTGTAATGAAAGGACAGACTTTCATCAGCTGCAAACTGGAAGCGGTTTTTCGTTAGTGCGTTAAGGTTGCAAGAACCTACTCCTAACTAAACAAAGACTCCTC